>NW_027040324.1:0-250000 GCF_034236695.1 Oncorhynchus nerka | reverse complement strand
ATTTAACTTGTTAATAACACATTAATCAACTTCTTAGAGATGGGCCCCTTTTTTCTCCATTTCCGCCTGAATGACGTGCCCAAAGTAAACTGCCTGTAGCTCAGGCCCTGAAGCCAGGATATGCATATAATTGGTACCATTGGAAATAAAACACTTTGAAGTTTGTACAAATGTTAAAATAATGTAGGAGAATATAACACAATAGATATGGTAGGAGAAAATACAAAGAAAACCAACCTGAATTATTTTTTGAGAGACCATTCTCTTATAAATGCATGAGAAAGGTCAAATTGTAAAATAGCTCCCTGGATGCAATTACTATGGCGTCACAGCATGTCAGCATGTTCAAAGTTTCAGCCTTGTAACTTAAAAAAAGAATAAGAAATAACAATTTGTATAAGGACACACTATTGGAAATCCGTGTCTTGGAAATCGGTTTCCTGTTGAACATACTAATTTCTGAAATAAATATTATAGTTTGATTGCATTTTAGGGTACCTGAGGAGTAAATATAAATGTATTTTGACTTGTTGAAACAAGGTTTAGGGGTAGATTTTCAGATTCCTTTCTCTGCAAGTTGAATCGCCAACTAAACAGACTTTTGGGGATATAAAGAAGGATTTTATCTAACAAAATGACACTACATGTTATAGCTGGGACCCTTTGGATGACAAATCAGAGGAATATTTTCAAAAAGTAAGTGAAGATTTTCAAAAAGTAAGTGAATATTTAATCGCTATTTGGGAATGTATGAAACCTGTGTCGCTTGAAAAATATTTTGATGTGGGGCGTCGTCCTCAAACATCGCATGGCATGTTTTCGCTGTAATAGCTACTGTAAATCAGACAATGCATTTTGATTAAGAAGAATGTAAGCTTTCAGCCGATTTAAGACACTTATACAGTGGGAGAACAAGTATTTGACACACTGCCGATTTGACAGGTTTTCCTACTTACAAAGCATGTAGAGGTCTGTAATTTTTATCATAAGGACACTTCAACTGTGAGAGATGGAATCTAAAACAAAATTCCAGAAAATCTCATTGTATGAATTTTAAGTAATTAATTAGCATTTTATTGCATGACATAAGTATTTGATCACCTACCAACCAGTAAGAATTCCGGCTCTCACAGACCTGTTAGTTTTTCTTTAAGAAGCACTCCTGTTCTCCACTCATTACCTGTATTAACTGCCCTTGTTTGAACTCATTACCTGTATAAAAGACACATGTCCACCCACTCAATCAAACAGACTCCAACCTCTCCACAATGGCCAAGAGCAGAGAGCTGTGTAAGGACATCAGGGTTCAATTGTAAACCTCCACAAGGCTGGGATGGGCTACAGGACAATAGGCAAGCAGCTTGGTGAGAAGGCAACAACCGTTGGCGCAATTATTAGAAGATGGAACAAGTTCAAGATGACGGTCAATCACCTCGGTCTGAGGCTCCATGCAAGATCTCACCTCGTGGGGCATCAATGATCATGAGGAAGGTGAGGGATCAGCCCAGAACTACACGGCAGGACCTGGTCAATGACCTGAAGAGAGCTGGGACCACAGTCTCAAAGAAAGCCATTAGTAACACACTACGCCGTCATGGATTAAAGCGCACGCAAGGTCCCCCTGCTCAAGCCAGCGCATGTACAGGCCTGTCTGAAGTTTGGCAATGACCATCTGGATGATCCAGAGGAGGAATGGGAGATGGTCATGTGGTCTGATGAGACAAAAATAGAGCTTTTTGGTCTAAACTCCACTCGCCATGTTTGGAGGAAGAAGAAGGATGAGTACAACCCCAAGAACACCATCCTAACCGTGAAGCATGGAGGTGGAAACATTCTTTGGGGATGCTTTTCTGCAAAGGGGACAGGACGACTGCGCCGTATTGAGGGGAGGATGGATGGGGCCATGTATTGCGAGATCTTGGCCAACAATCTCCTTCCCTCAGTAAGAGCATTGAAGATGGGTCGTGGCTGGGTCTTCCAGCATGACAACGACCCGAAACACACAGCCAGGGCAACTAAGGAGTGTCTCCGTAAGAAGCATCTCAAGGTCCTGGAGTGGCCTAACCAGTCTCCAGACCTGAACCCAATAGAACATCTTTGGAGGGAGCTGAAAGTCCGTATTGCCCAGCGACAGCCCCAAAAGCTGAAGGATCTGGAGCTCTGTATGGAGGATTGGGCCAAAATCCCTGCTGCGGTATGTGCAAACCTGGTCAACACCTACAGGAAACGTATGATCTCTGTAATTGCAAACAAAGGTTTCTGTACCAAATATTAAGTTCTGCTTTTCTGATGTTTCAAATACTTATGTTATGCAATAAAATTCAAATGAATTACTTAAAAATCATACAATGTGATTTTCTGGATTTTTGTTTTAGATTCTGTCTCTCACAGTTGAAGTGTACCTATGATAAAAAATTACAGACATCTACGTGCTTTGTAAGTAGGAAAACCTGCAAAATCGGCAGTGTATAAAATACTTGTTCTCCCCACAGTATATTCCAAAATCCATAATATTGATTAGAATTTATTTGAATTACGAGCCCTCAAGTTCCACCGGAAGTTGTCCTGCTCGCGGGACACCGATCCTTATTAATAAAACCTAAGGAATTTTAACTATACAATATGGCTTATCCAGAATTTTAAAAACTGCATAGTTTTACAAAGAACCTTTGAGATTGAGAAAGGTTAGTTATTATAGAACCATTCTCCAAAAAGGTTATTTAAAGAACTAGAAAAAGGATTGTAACCATAGCGGTACCCTTTTATGGTGCTGTATAGAACCTTTTTTTTAATGGTTCTTTATAGAACCTTAGGAAAGCATTCTTTATAGCACCATACAGTATTTAGTTTTTTAAATTTATTATTTCTTACATTGTTTGCCCAGAAAACCTTAAGTTTTATTACATACAGCCGGGAAGAACTATTGGATATCAGAGCGACATCATCTTACCAGCACTACGACCAGAAATACGACTTTCCCGAAGTGGATCCTTTGTCCACACCACCCAGGGCATTTGAACTGATTCCAGAGGCTGACCCAAAATAACGCTGCCAGAGAAGAGAGAGATGGAGCTGTCTTCGGAGGCACGCACACCACCCAACACTTCTGAGTATATTACTCGCTAATGTCCAGTCCATAGATAACAAGGTCAATGAATTCAGGCAAGGGTTGTTTCCAGAGACACATCAGGGATTGTCACATACTATGTTTCGTAGAAACATGGTTCTCTTGGGATATGCTGTCGGAGTCGGTACAGCCACCTGGAATCTCAGTGCGTCGCGCCGACAGGAATAAACATCTCTCTGGGAAGAAGAAGATGATTAACGACTCATGGTGTAATTGTAACATAGAGTAACTCAAGTCCTTTTATTCATCTGACCTAGGATTCCTCACAATCAAATGATGACCATATTATCTCCCAAGAGAATTCTCTACAAGAGCTGTATAAGGCCATAAGCAAAAAATAAAACGGTCATCCAGAAGTGGTGCCCCTAGTGGCCGGGACATTTATGCAGATCATTTTTCTTTCTCATGATGCCATCTATTTTGTGAAGGGCACCAGTCCCTCCTGCAGCAAAGCACCCCCACAACATGATGCTGCCATCCCCATGGAATGATGTTCTTTGGCTTGCAAGCATCCCCTTTTTCCCTCCAAACATAACGATGGTCATTATTGCCAAACAGTTCTATTTTTGTTTCATCAGAATATAGGACATTGTCTCCAAAAAGTATGATCTTTGTCCCCATGTGGAGTTGCAAACCATAGTCTGGCTTTTTTATGGCAGTTTTGGAGCAGTGGCCTCTTCCTTGCTGAGTGGCCTTTCAGGTTATGTCAATATAGGACTTGTTTTTCTGTGGATATAGATACTTTTGTACCTGGTTTCCTCCAGCATCTTCACAAGGTCCTTTGCTGTTGTTCTGGGATTGATTTGCACTTTCGCACCAAAGTACGTTCATCTCTAGGAGACAGAATGCGTCTCATTCCTGAGCGGTATGACGGCTGCGTGGTCCCGTGGTGTTTATACTTGCGTACTATTGTTTGTACAGATGAACATGGTACCTTCTGGCGTTTGGAAATTGCTCCCAATGATGAACCAGACTTGTGGCGGTCTATAATTTATTTTCTGAGGTCTTGGCTGATTTCTTTAGATTTTCCGATGATGTCAAGCAAAGAGACACTGAGTTTGAAGGTAGGCCTTGAAATACATCCACAGGTTCACCTCCAATTGACTCAAATTATGTCAATTAGCTTATCAGAAGCGTTTTAAGCCATGACACCATTTTCTGGAATTTTCCAAGCTGTTTAAAGCACAGTCAATTTAGTGTATGTAAACTTTTGACCCACTGGAATTGTGATACAGTGAATGATAAGTGAAATAATCTGTCTGTAAACAATTGTTGGAAAAATGACTTGTGTCATGCACAAAGTAGATGTCCTAACCGACTTGCCAAAACTATAGTTTGTTAACAAGAATTGTGTGGAGTGGTTGAAAAACAAGTTTTAGAGACTCCAACCAACCTTATGTAAACTTCCGACTTAAGCTGTACATGTACAAATTACCTTGACTAATCTGTTCCCCGGCACATTGACTTGGTACCGGTACCCACTATAGACAGCCTCGTTATTGTTATTTTATTGTTACCTTTTTTAAAAAACTTTAGCTTATTTGTAAATATTTTCTTAACTCTATTTTCTTAAAACTGCTTTGTTGGTTAAGGGCTTGTAAAGTAAGCATTTCACGGTAATGTTGTATTCAGCACAAGTGACAAATTAAATTTTATTTTATTTTATTGGCTCATTCATCCTCTCTCCTCTCCCCTGTAATTATTCCCCAGGTCATTGCTGTAAATGAGAATGTGTTCTCAGTCAAGTTACCTGGTAAAAATAGGGATAAATATAATTAAATATAAGGCTGCCAGTCATACTCAGAGCCCTGTGAACTGGGTCACCCACACATATTCTGTAGGGTGGCTCAGATGCAGCCCTAAAGAGATTTAGAGGCCGTATTTTTTAAAGGAGGGTGTAGATTCACTCTGCTTGCATGTTGTTGTTTTTTACAGAAATATCAGAAACAGAGGTGGCAGGTTAAGAGCAATCAAAGTGTGAGAGGTGGCATCAGGTATTGAATCCCAGTCCAGTCCTAAAATATCGGAGGCATACTGCATCATGCACATAGGACGCACATGTACAAAGGAGCTCAGCTACATTAGACAGCTACATTACCCACAGATATCAAATACTGATCACAGCACAGAAGTTCTCTTTCAATCTCTCCCCTTCTCCCGTGTGATGCAACCTTAACTATTTGACTGGAGAAGAGGAGGGAGGGCTATCCACTCCGGGGTAGTTAGAGGGATTGGGAGGAGGAGGAGGAGAGTGACTGCTGCTGTGTGCCTGTCTACACAGCCCCCTCCCTCTCTCACTCTGTCAGCAATCCCCTCCTCTCTTTCACCCTCTCCATCTCCCTTGCGCTCTCTCTGTCTGTCTGGTGTGTTAGCAGTATGGAGCCCAACAGTCCTAAGAAGATCCAGTTTGCTGTGCCTCCCTTTCAGAGCCAGTTGGACCCTCAGGCAGCTGAACATGTGAGTTCATCCGACGGCACCATTGGCTTGTGGGGGGTGGGTGTGTGGCGGGTAATGTACATGGGTGACAGGGATATTTGATCATTTGGACTTCACTAGAGAGTAGATGGCTAGTTGGGTTTGTTGCTAATTGACAAGCTGGGGACGTATCAAGTGTCTCAGCGCAACAGTGCTGATTTAGGATGAGTTTAACCATTTACATCACAAACAAATAACATTACATGGACAGGGGGAGCTGATCCTAGATCAGCACTCCTGCTCTGAAACACTTGATACAGAATTGCCCTGGTCTTTATGAAATAGCTTTTGGTTTTATTTATGGTCATCTTTATAGCTGATTTCAATATTTGTGTGTTAAACTATCTAACAAATATTCTAAAGATGATTCACGAACATCATGCTTGAAGTTGATTGCATTTACACAGTCAGCATTGGATGAACAATATCATGTTACTTTAATGGTTGAAGCAAGACCTTCTTCATGCCCCTAAATCCATTACTACAACCAATATCAGCCTGACGCAACTCTTTTGGCTAGTAATGGCTGGAACACACAGAATTAGAGGATTAGATGCAGTTGAGGATTAGATGTTTCTGTGCATTATACTGTAGGGTGGTTACCCCTAGACTATGATCGTGGGTCAGTTTTTGATTTTCCCCACTAATGGTTATGGTTGGGATTGGGAAAGGGGAAGCTGATCGTAAATCTTTACCTAGGGGAAACTTCACCCCAGAGCTGTATCATAGGCTATCCCTCACCCCTTCCTCCCCCATCACAGATTCGTAGGAGAAGACCCACCCCTGCGACGCTGGTCATCTACCAAGAGCCATCTGGGGCAGGTAAGACAGGGGAAACTCTATCCCATCTGTGTGTGTGTGTGTGTGTGTGTGTGTGTGTGTGTGTGTGTGTGTGTGTGTGTGTGTGTGTGTGTGTGTGTGTGTGTGTGTGTGTGTGTGTGTGCGCATCTCTCCTTGTGTGTACTGCAAAACTAAGGTTACAATGGAGTGGCATACACCACACATCTTGTTCTTAATTGCCTAGTTAAATAAGGTTAAATACATGTATTCACTCTCACACTAGAGACAATATACTTTATCTGCCTTAACATTATCAGCATAACATTTACTGTGACTTTATAGAAGTCAGGAAATTCACTTATGCTCGCTCATATACTATTGAGAGCCAATTAACTCTTCTGCTATCTTGATCAGGACTCTCTTGAAAAATTAATTTTTTATCTTAATGAGACAAAGATGGATAAATAAACTGGCCCAAATACAAAGGCGTCTGTATATAGCGTAGCACAGAGCAGTACACAGTTTCCATAGACTGTACATATACAGTGTGTGTATACATACTATACATATTATACAGTATAACAATAAGATTGTTTAGGCAGTGATTGGGTTGACTCCTACTGGAAGGGCCACATCTGCAGAAACATACTTTGTCAAGCATACTGTGTCATCCAGTAAAATGACAAACATCCCACTGGGCATACACTAGTTGAATCAATGTCGTTTCCATGTCATTGTGGAATAGACTTTGAATTGTCGTCTGTGTCTAGTGGGATTTATCTCATGAAAAGATATTATATACAATTAACATCTTAAGTAGTGTTTTAACAGGGATAGTAAAAAAAATTCTCTCCAAAAAGTAAACTATCCCTTTAAAGGCCACTAAAAAGAGGCAAGAAGCAGGAGCCAAGTAATATTTCTCTCTTTTGACATTGGACTATGTTGTGCTGATTATCATGTGGTTGTGCACTTCTTAGCGGGGCAACTTCCGGTGAAACTGGAGGGCGCACAATTCAAATAAATAATCATAAAAATAATGGATATTAAACATTTAGGTATATACAAGTGCCTTATATCGGTTCAATGCTTAAATTATTGTTAATATAACTGCATTGTCCGATGTACAATAGGCTTTACAGCGAAAGCATGCCATACAATTGTTTGAGGACGGCGCCCCACATCAAACTATTTTTCCACGGGCACAGGTTTCATATATTAACAAATAGCGATTAAATATTCACATACTTTTTGAAAATCTTCCTTTGATTTGTTATCCAAAAGGTCCCAGCCTAAATGTGTAGTGTCATTTTGTTAGATAAAATCCTTCTTTATATCCCAAAAAGTCAGTTTAGTTGGAGCCATTAATTTGAGTAATCCCCTTGTTCAACTTGCAGAGAAAGGAATCCTAGAAGCTACCGCTAGACTTTGTTAAAACAAGTCAACATATGTTTCTATATAATCCTCAGATACCCTAAAATGTAATTAAACTATAATATTTAATACGGAAATAAGTATGTTCAATAGATAAAAAACATCAGCAGGTGCGTGTTCTCCTCGTTGCGCATACACAAATTTTCAAGTCTGTGTCCCTGTATCAAAACTCATTATTCTTCCTCATTTTGGAAGAAACGAGCCTGAAACATTGAACGAAGACTACTGACACCCAGTGGAAGCTATAGGAATTGCATACTGGGAGCTAGATTTAAAAAATCCCCATATGTATCATTGGATTATGGGTTCTCAAAAAATATATTGATTTCTTTGGATTTTCTCCCACCATGTCTATTGTGTTATAGTCTCCTACATTATTTTAACATTTCTACGAACTTCAGAGTGTTTTCTTTCCAATGGTATCACATATATTCATATCCTGTCTTCAGGGGCTGAGCAACAGGCAGTTTGCTTTGGGAACCTCAGTCAGGCGGAAATTGAGAAAAATAGACCCTAGCCTTAATAATCCCAAAGGGACAGG
Source organism: Oncorhynchus nerka (assembly GCF_034236695.1). Classification (NCBI taxonomy): domain Eukaryota; kingdom Metazoa; phylum Chordata; class Actinopteri; order Salmoniformes; family Salmonidae; genus Oncorhynchus; species Oncorhynchus nerka. The sequence goes on along the minus strand of NW_027040324.1, from coordinate 241,646 downwards.
CAAATAGAAAGGTCAAGGCAGGCAGGGGTCAATAGTCCAGAGAAGTGGGGGAGAGGTACAAGACGGCAGACAGGCTCAAGGTCAGGTCAGGCAGAGGTCGGTAATACAGAGGTAGGGCAAAGGAACAGGACGGCAGGCAGGCTCAGGCAGTGTGGTCAGGCAAGCGGGCTCAGAGACAGGACAGGGAAGGGTCAAAACCAGGAGGGTGAGTAAAAAGAGGGACTGGGGAAAAGCAGGAGCTGAGACAAACCACTGGTAGGCTTGAACAAACAAGACGAACTGGCAACAGACAGACAGAAAACACAGGTATAAATACACAGGGGATAATGGGGAAGATGGGCGACACCTGGAGGGGGGTGGAGACAATCACAAAGACAGGTGAAACAGATCAGGATGTGACAGTTGTAGTCTAGAATCTGTATCAGTGTACAGTATATTCTATGTCCAGAGGTTACAGAAGTCTATGGTTGCCTAGAGTGGTTCTCAATCAGAGGCAGGTGTTTATCGTTGTCTCTGATTGGGAACCATATTTAGGCAGCCATATTCTTTGGGTATTTTGTGGGTGATTGTTTCCTGTCTTTGTGTTTACTGCACCAGATAGGGCTGTTTCGGTTTTCACGTTTCTTGTTTTGTAGTTGTGTTCATGTTTGAGTTTTCCTATTAAAACCATGGACACTTACCACGCCGCATATTGGTCCTCCGATCCTTCTCGCCTCTCTTCTTCAGACGAAGAGGAGGAAAACCGTGACAGGCGGATGTGTTGTTACCGACCCTTACCACCTGGGTGCCGCCCGTCAGGAAGTCCAGGATCCAGTTGCAGAGGGAGGTTTTTATTCCCAGGGTCCTTAGCTTAGTGAAGAGCTTTTAGGGCACTATGGTGTTGAACGCTGAGCTGTAGTCAATGAATAGCATTCTCACATAGGTGTTCCCTTGTCCAGGTGTGAAAGGGCCGTGTGGAGTCATCTTTGGATCTGTTGGGGCGGTAAGCAAATTGGGGTGGGTATAGGGTTTCTGGGATAATGGTGTTGATGGGAGCCATAACCAGCCTTCCAAAGCACTTCATGGCTACAGACGTGAGTACTACGGGTCGGTAGTCATTTAGACAGGTTACCTTAGTGTTCTGGGGCACAGGGACTATGGTGGTCTGCTTGGAACATGTTGGTATTACAGACTTATACAGGGAGAGGTTGAAAATGTCAGTGAAGAGACTTGCCAGTTGGGCAGCGCATGCTCGGAGTACACGTCCTGGTAATCCGTCTGGCCCTGCGGCCTTGTGAATGTTGACCTGTTTAAAGGTCTTAAACACATCGGCTGCAGAGAGCGTGATCACAGTCATCCAGAACAGCCGATGCTCTCATGCATGTTTCAGTGTTACTTGCCTTGAAACGAGCAGGGAAGTAATTTAGCTCGTCTGGTAGGCTCGTGTCACTGGGCAGCTCTCGGCTGTGCTTTCCTTTGTAGTCTATAATATTTTGCAAGCCCTGCCACATCCGACAAATGTCAGGGTCGTTGTAGTACGATTCGATCTTAGTCCTGTATTGATGCTTTGTTTGATTGTTCGTCGGAGGGCATAACAGGATTTCTTATAAGCTTCTTGGTTAGAGTCCCGATCTTGAAAGCGGCAGGTCTACCGTTCAGCTCAATATGAATGTTGTCTGTAATCCATGAATTCTGGTTGTCTGTAATCCATGACTTCCATGACTTCTGGTACGTACAGTCAATTTGGGGACAACGTCATCGATGCACTTAATGATGAAGCCAGTAATTGATGTGGTGTACTCCTCAATGCCATCAGAAGAATCCGGGAACATATTCCAGTCTGTGCGAACAAAACTGTCCTGTAGCTTAGCATCTGCTTCATCTGACCACTTTTTTATTGACCGAGTCACTGGTGCTTCCCTGCTTTAATTTTATTATGGAAGCAGAAATCAGGAGGATAGAATTGTGGTCAGATTTGCCAAATGGAGGGCGAGGGAGAGCTTTGTGCGCGTCTCTGTGTGTGGAGTAAAGGTGGTCTTGAATTTTTTTCCCCCTCTGGTGGTCTGTATGTAGGTGGTCTGTAGGTTTCCTTCCAGTGTTGGCCATTGTTTAGTTTTGTCCCACACTTCTCTATAATCTCTGTATAGGTTGCCATTGGCATTACTCCTCTCACCATTTAGGGAGGCCATTACTCCTAGTAGCCATCTGAATGGTCACTTTTATCAACTTTCTCCTGGAGCAACATTAGGACTTGCCAATGCACAGGCTGTGCAATTGTAAAGGTGCTTTGGAATGGTTTAACTGTTGAACCTTGAATCTGAACCTTGAATCAGCGCATACTCGGAGTACACGTCCTGGTAATCCGTCCCTGCCCTGTGGCCTTGTGAATGTTGACCTGTTTAAATGTCTTAATCACATCGTCTGCGGAGAGCGTGATCACACAGTCATCCAGAACAGCTGATACTCTTATCCCTGCCCCCTCCAACAGAGATCAAATGGACAAAACTCATAGAAAGTTGGTGGTAGGGGGACACTCCGAAACATAGTGAGTGTTTTGGTTTTGTAAGTCTGGTGGCTAAGCCTTACTTTTTAAAACATATTTTTTGTTATTTTTATTGAATATCCGAAACATACAATATAATTGCAGTGAAGCCGCTCAACAACTACATCATACCAGTCATCCAACAAACTCCCATTCAGAGCGATACGCAGAAGCATCCAGGGTCAATGCCTTGCTCAAGGGTACGTTGACAGATCTCTCACCAGGCCAAAAAATGTGAACCCGAACCCAGCAAGATCCCCCCATAGTTCCCCAATAGCTCTCCCTCAACCATTCGAGACCCCTCCCACATCCCCCCTCCAAGAAGAAAAATGTGGAAAAAAATACAATTCATTCCATTTCCCACTCCCAAGAACACCCCAATGCACCACAAACCAAGACAATGAACTAAAGAGAAAAAATGAAAAGACAGAAGAAAACAGCAAACAATGCAAAAATATATATACGTACATAATAATACATTTAAAACAAAGGTTATCAAGGACAACTAAAATCATAACAACAATGCCAACTGTATATGTTTGTGTGCGTGTCTGGCACTATTACATGTATGTGTGTGTTCTTGTATGCCTTTATTTGAATGAGAGTGTGTGTATATGCATGTGTACAAACACCTGCACTGCATCAGCCTCAGGAAAAGCAGCATTAGTTTTAAAAACACTGCCCCTCAGTGTCATTCAAAGCATACCATGTTATTATGTTTTATTTTAAATTCTTTTTTAAAACTTTTATCTGACCATCATTTGATCTCCCGCACAGCAACTACACTCCCACTTGTCTCCAATTCCACATCCAAACTGTCACGTTCTGACCTTTATTTCCTTTGTTTTGTATTTATTTAGTATGGTCAGGGCGTGAGTTGGGTGGGCAGTCTATGTTTGTTTTTCTATGATTTGGGTATTTCTATGTTTCGGCCTAGTATGGTTCTCAATCAGAGGCAGGTGTCATTAGTTGTCTCTGATTGAGAATCATACTTAGGTAGCCTGGGTTGCACTGTTTGTTTGTGGGTGATTGTCTATGTTGATGGCTTATTTCAGCGCAGCTCGCATTAGATTTACGGTTGTTATTTTGTTTACTGTTTTTGTATAGTGTTTCAGTGTTCAGTTCTTTCTTTAATTAAACATTCAACATGAACACATATCACGCTGCATTTTGGTCCTCCGATCCTTCTCACCTCTCCTCTTCAGATGAAGAGGAGGACGACCGTGACACCAACCCTCAGCTTCCCTCAGCCCATCCCATCTATCTCTGCTGGCCACCCACGTCGGGTTTCTACGCAACACATATCTTTCAACTTTGCTGTGCTGTTTAACATACAATTTCAATCTATATAATTGAATAGAATCCACAGATTGTGAGTTGAAGATAAATACTGTTACTAAGAGTATTAGCATATTAGTAATTGACTGACCCGGTCTCTCCAGATCTCCTAACAGTACTATTTCTAGGGTCAATTTTAGATCAACGCTATGCATTTTCAGCCAATCTTGAACCTGAGACCAAAAACAGGCTACCTGAGGGCAATACCAAAATAAATAGTATATTGATTCTGTATCCTCACAACCAAATCTGCAGAGCTTCGATGATTTTATGCCCCAAATATTCAAACTTTTGTTGGTGGTGTCAGAGTCGTGTGTATAGGTGGCAGGGAAGTCAGGCACAGGAGAGTCAAACGGAGTGTAAATGGAGTCTTTTAATAAATGCCCACTTAACATGCTCCAAACACTAATATGTACATACATAAATAAACATGGGTACGAGGACCCGTCGCGCACCTATACAACCAATAAAACAACACTGACATAAAACAATCTCTGACGAAGACATGAAGGGAAACAGAGGGTTAAATACACAACAGGTAATGAATGGGATTGAAACCAGGTGTGTGGGAAGACAAGACAAAACCAATGGAAAATGAAAAATGGATCAATGATGGCTAGAAGACCGGTGACGTCGACCGCCGAGCACCGCCCGAACAAGGAGAGGCAACGACTTCGGGCAGAAGTCGTGACAGGTGGCACGAATTCTATATAATAATTTTAGCTGAAAAGCACAAATTCTTGAAACTTGCGTTGTTTTATATATCAACACATACACCCTGCACCATGGAATCAGTGCATCAAAAATATTTTCCCATGTAACGGTTCTCCTCGTCATCTAAGGAAGAGTAGTCAATATTGGACCAATGCGCAGCGTGGTATGTGTCCATGTTAATATTTACATTTACATTTAAGTCATTTAGCAGACGCTCTTATCCAGAGCGACTTACAAATTGGTGCGTTCACCTTAAGACATCCAGTGGAACAGCCACTTTACAATAGTGCATCTAAATCTTTTAAGGGGGGGGGGTGAGAAGGATTACTTTATCCTATCCTAGGTATTCCTGAAAGAGGTGGGGTTTCAGGTGTCTCCGGAAGGTGGTGATTGACTCCGCTGTCCTGGCGTCGTGAGGGAGTTTGTTCCACCATTGGGGGCCAGAGCAGCGAATAAATTTAATTTATTCAAATTCAAATTTAATTTGATTTAATAAATCAACTAAACACTGAATAACAAAACAACAAAGAGAGTGAACGAAACAATCCTGTAAGGTGCAAACACACAAAACAGAAAACAACTACCCACAAATCAAGTGGGAAAAACAGGCTACCTAAGTATGGTTCTCAATCAGAGACAACGATTGACAGCTGCCTCTGATTGAGAACCATACCAGGCCAAACACACAGAAAACCAAAACTAGAACAACACATAGAATGCCCACCCCAACTCACGCCCTGACCAACCTAAACAAGAAACATAACAGAGGAACTAAGGTCAGGACGTGACAGTATCCCCCCCCCCCAAAGGTGCGGACTCCGGCCGCAAAACCTAAACCCATAGGGGAGGGTCTGGGTGGGCATCTGTCCACGGTGGCGGCTCTGGCACGGGACGTGGACCCCACTCCGCCATAGTCTTGGCCCCTTTACGTGTAACCTTAGCAGCGGGCCCCGAATAGAAGGGCGACTCTGGCAGCGCCGGAGTGAAGGGAGACTCTGGAGGGAGGAGACGGAGAGACAGCCTGGTCCTTGGAGGAGGCACAGGATAGACAGGGCCGTGGAGGCACACTGGAGGTCTCGAACTAAGGGTCTGCACAACTCGTCCTGGCTGGGTGGTGATTTTACCCCGGCACATGTGGGGCGCAGGCACAGGACGCACTGGGCTGTGCAGACGCACTGGAGACACAGTGCGCAGGGCTGGCGCAGGATATCCTGGCCCGAGGAGATGCACTGGAGGTCTCGAGAGCAGGGCTGGCACCATCCGTCCTGGCTGGATCCTCACCCTAGCCCGGCAGATGCGGGGAGCTGGGATGTAGCGCACCGGGCTAAGAACGAGTACTGGAGACACCGCGCGCTCCACCGCATAACACGGTGCCTGACCAGTACGATGCCCGACATGGTAAGCACGTCTTGGAGAGCTGTAGCGCCGAGCTGGCACAGGACGTGCAGGGCTAGGGAGGCGGATAGGAGGCCTGGTGCGTGGGGCTGGCACAGTCTTCACCAGACGGCTAGCACGCACCTCAGGATGAGTATGGAGAGCTGACTCAGGTGACATCAAATCTCAGACACGCTCCGTCGGGCGGATGTCGTGCCTCATGCACCAACACAGCAACTCCCTCATTACTCTCTCCTCCAATCTCCCCATTAACTCCTTCACTGTCTCTGCTTCGCTCCCTTCGCTCACCTCCAATTCCGCCCTGACCGGCTCTGGTTCCATCCTTGGCTCCTTACGGTAAGCACGGGGAGTTGGCTCAGGTCTGACTCCTGACTCTGCCACACTCCCTGTGTGCCCCCCCAATACATTTTTGGGGCTGCTTCTCGGGCTTCCTTGCCAGCCGTGCCAAGTCCTCGTAGTGTCTCCACTCAGCCTTAGCTGCCTCCAGTTCCTCCTGTGGACGGCGATACTCCCCAGCCTGTGCCCAGGGTCCCTTACCGTCCAGTATCTCCTCCCATGTCCATTTCTCCAGATAGCTCTGCTGCTCCTGGTTACCACGCTGCTTGGTCCTTTTGTGGTGGGTAGTTCTGTAATGATTGTCCTCCTCCTCTTCTTACGAAGAGTAGTAGGAAGGATCGGAGGACCAATGAGCAGCGTGGTATGTGTCCATGATAATATTTAATAAATCAACTGAACACTGAATAACAAAACAACAAAGAGAGTGAACGAAACAGTCCTGTAACACACAAAATAGAAAACAATTACCCACAAATCAAGTGGGAAAAAACAGGCTACAGCTGCCTCTGAATGAGAACCATACCAGGCCAAACACATAGAAAACCAAAACTAGAACAACACATGGAATTCCCACCCCAACTCACGCCCTGACCAACCTAAACAAGAAACATAACAAAGGAACTAAGGTCAGGACGTGACATCCCAACTATTCTGCAATCTGTATGGTACTATTGAGCAATCTGTATGTCAACATCCTGGTCCTCAAATGAAACTGGTATACTTTCCTATTTATTCCATTTTTATTCCTCTGCCAAGTTTGATCCTTTATATTGGGCAGACAGACCAGTTCCCTACCTCCTCCCGCTGCAACCTGCCTCCTCCATTTATGGGGTAATGCTGTAATCAATTGGTTGTACTATTGGATTGAGCAGGCCTTCCCGTACAGTTCTGATTACTCCATGAAAGACATAACTCTACCATTCCAATTTACAAATATAATTTAAGAACAAAATACCCTTTTCAAACATCTTTCACATAAATAGGTATTTTATCAACCAGCACATTTGAGATGAGCCATAATTTGTTGTAATATTTGTTATATCTTTTCAAGGGGATGAAATTGAAATTGTAGCCAGCTCTGCAATGCTTGATAGAAAAAGAGAGATACTTGATACAATGTATCGAAAATGAGACATGGCAATCTGCACAAAGGCAAAAAGGCAATTTCTTAAACAATGGATGAGCTTTTCTTAGTAATCTACTTGAGAACCATTTAGGGTTCAAATAAAACTTTTGAATAAGTGAAGCTTTTAGAGAGAGGTTTACTGCTTTTATATTTTATAATCTCAACCCACACTATTCATTATATAGATAGGTACATTTTATTTTGTCTGGTTTAGCGTTCCAGATTAAGCTAAATATTTTTTTGCTCATATGATTTGAAAAATAAGTCATCAGGAGTAGGCAGCGCCATATGTAAGTGAGTAAACAGAGATATGACTAAGGGGTTAATCAGGGCAATTTTTCCATAAATAGAAAGGCAATTACCTCTCCATGGTTGCAGGATCTTGTCTATTTTTACAGGAATTCTATTGAAATTCATTGTGGAGAGCATATTTGTTTATTTTGTGATATGAAAACCAATTATGTATACTTCACCATAATATTGTACACTTATCATAATTAGGTTTTAGTCCAGAGAGTACAGAAAAGTTATCTAAATCTTCAATGAGACATTCCTGGGATCTAGCTTGCGGACTTAATATAAAACTTGAGACATCGGTATACATGTGTACAACCTTTGTTTTTAAGCCTTGGATTTCTAATCCTCTAATGTTATTGGATCTGATTTAAATAGCTAGAATTTCGATGGCCATAATGAATAGATATGGCGACAGCGGATACTCTTGTTTAACTCCTCTTGACAGTTCAAAACTCTCTGAGAAGTAGCCGTTTTTGAATATTTTACACCTGGGGTTGCTATACATTATTTTTACCCATTTTATAATAGAATTACAGAAATGGAAAAATCCAGGCATTTATAAATAAAATCCAGTCTTACTTTATCAAATGCCTTTTCAAAATCCACTATGAAAACCAGGCCTGGCTTCTTAGATGTTTCATGATGTTCTATTATTTCTAGTAGTTGTCGTATATTATCTCCAATGTATCGTCCATGTAAAAACCTGTCTCATCAGAATGAACAATACCTGGTAAAACCCTTTTAATTCTGAGTGCTATGCATTTCTCCAGTATCTTTTGCTTCACAACATTGAAGTGTAAGGGGCCACCAGTTTTTTAGATAGAATGGGTCTTTATGCCTCTCCCATCTCCTCATTGGTTTATAGAAGCAGGTACAAACGCGCCATCTCCTCATTGGTTATACCCACGTGGGTGACTGAAAGTCGAACGTGGTCAGTGGCGGTAATGCACCTAATTTATGAAAGTTCCAATCTCAAAATAAAGTCAAGAGAAGAAAATGCCTCGAAGGAGGAGAGATGACTAGAAACTAATCGGTTGACCGTTATTTGTGTGGATTAATTATCAGAGTAGAGGACCTTGTGCATTTCAGGTAAAATAACAACTCAATGTTTATATCCCAGGACAAATTAGCTAGCAACAGCAAAGTGCCAGCAGCATACCAGCCTGCATACCACTGCTGGGTTGCTTCTGAAGCTAAGCAGGGTTGGTCCTGGTCAGTCCCTGGATGAGAGACCAGATGCTGCTGGAAGTGGTGTTGGAGGGCCAATATGAGGCACTCTTTCCTCTGGTCTAAAAAATATCCCAATGCCCCAGGACAGTGATTGGAGACACTGCCCTGTGTAGGCTGCTGTCTTTCGGATGGGACGTTAAACGGGTGTCCTGACTCTCTGAGGTCATTAAAGATTCCACGGCACTTATTGTAAGAGTAGGGGTGTTAACCCCGGTGTCCAGGCTAAACTCCCAATCTGGCCTTCAAACCATCACGGTCACCTAATAATCCCCAGTTTTACAATTGGCTCATTCATCCCCCTCCTCTCCCCTGTAACTATTCCCCAGGTCATTGCTGTAAATGAGAATGTGTTCTCAGTCAACATACCCGGTAAAATGAATGATAAATAAAAAATAAGAAAATAGGACAAATTATATTTGACAACAGCCAGTGAAATTGCAGGCGCCAAATTCAAAACAACAGAAATCCCATAACTAAAACTCCTCCAAAATACAACTATTATCCACCATTTTAAAGATAAACTTCTTGTAAATCCAACTACAATGTCCGATTTCAAAAGGGCTTTACTTCGAAAGCACACCATGCGATTATGTTAGGTTAGCACCTAGTCACAGAAAACCATACAGCCATTTTTCCAGCCAAAGAGAAGAGTCACAAAAAGCAGAAATAGAGATACAATTAATCACTAACCTTTGATGATCTTCATCAGATGGCACTCATAGGACTTCATGTTACACAATACATGTATGTTTTGTTCGATAAAGTTCATATTTATATCAAAAAATCCATTGTCTCAAACAAACATCCAGTGAAAGTGCAGAGAGCCACATCAAATTACAGAAATACTCATCATAAACATTGATAAACGATACAAGTGTTAAACATACGAAAAAGATAAACTTCTCCTTAATGCAACCGCTGTGTCAGATTTCAAAAAGGCTTTACAGAGAAAGCACACTTTGCAATTATGTTAGGTCTTCACCTAGCCACAGAAACACAGCCAAGGAGAGTGTCACAAAAGTCAGAAATAGCATTCAAATTAATCACTTACCTTTGATCTTCATCTCGTGGCACTCCTAGGTTTCCATGTTAGAAAATAAAAGTTTGTTTTGTTCGATAATGTCCCTCTTTATGACCAAATACCTAATTTTTGTTCGCACGTTTTGTCCAGTAATCCAAATGCTTAAGGCGTGTGCACAAAGTCCAGATGAAAAGTTTTAAAAAGTACAATAAAAGTTAGTAAAAACATGCCAAACGATGTTTAAAATCAATCCTCCGGTTGTTTGTGTGATAAATAATCAATCATATTTCAACCGGATAAAAGCTTCGTCAATACTAAAGAAGAAACAAGAAAGGCGCGTTCCCGATCAGGCGCATGGCTGATGAATGGAAATTTCCACTGGCCACTAATTAAAAGTGCTGTCTCTCCCTCATTTGTCAGAGTAAAAGCCTGAAACAATGCCTAAAGACTGGCCACATGTAGAGGAAGCAATATAGACCATGAACTGGGTCCTAAGTCTTTGTATGGTGGATAGGCATTCAATGGAAAAACAGCCATTCAAAATATTACTTCCTGGTTGGATTTTCCTCAGGTTTTCGCCTGCCATATCAGTTCTGTTATACTCACAGACATTATGTTAACAGTTTTGGAAACTTTAAAGTGTTTTTATCCAAATCTACTAATTATATGCATATCCTATCTTCTGGGCCTGAGTAGCAGGCAGTTTAATTTGAGCACGCTTTTCATCCAACATTCTAAATGCTGCCCCCTACCCTAGTGAAGTTAATGCTTTTGACCTGTCCCCAAAATAATGTAATTGGTTTAGAGTTTGTTTTGATATTTTAAACTTCGTGTCGTGATCGCATTTGGTGTGGGGGGACAAAATACATTTATGCACGATGGACCACGCACGCAGCCAGTTTGGGTTCCGTGTAACAATGTAGCTTTTAATATATCAAAAAAGGCTTGATACACCTCTATGCCATCAAGCCCTGGGGTTTTTCCAGATTGAAAGGATTTAATAGCCTGAAAAAGTTATTCCTCTGTAATTTGGCCTTCGCACTGATCTTTCTGTACATTTGCTAATTTTCCATTTTTTATATTATATTGGAAAGAATTCCTTACCGTAATCTTTATTCAGTGGGAGAGGATGAGATGGAAAAGAGAACAACTGCTAAAATTATTAGCTTCCTTTTAAAATATAATTCGGAGAATCATTCGGAGAATCCGTCTTCAGTAACAAGTTTCTGCAAATTATGTTTGTTAGCGTTCCTGTATTGGAGAATTTTGTGCATTTTTCTAAAAATATTCCATTCAGTTTGCTTTATTTTTGCAATATATTACATTAGATTGTTCTTGAATAAGTTCCTCAAGTTCTTTTTGTTTTTACTAACTTATTTTGTATCTCTGTGGTATCGTTTTTATGGCTATCTACCTGTATTATTTGTTCATGGATTTCCCTTGTTAGTCTTGTCTTTTTACCAGAAACTATTGATGAATATTGAATTTAATGACCCCTGAAGGTACATTTAAAGGTATCCCAAACAATTAGGGGATTTCCTGAACCTATATTATACTGGAAAAATTTGTTGTAAATAATATTGTCTTAGTTAAAAATAAGTTGTCCTCCAGTAAACTTTGAATAAATTTCCAATATTCCCGTCCACTTGAAAAATCTATAAGTGTTATGTGAATGCCAATTAGATGATGATCCGATCACATTCTGTCTTCTATTAAAACTTTTTAAACTTTTGATGCAAGAGAAAAAGACACAAGAAAGTGGTCAAGACTTCTAGCTTGATTAAGTCTCCTCCATGTATATCTCACTAGGTCAGGGTTTTTTAGTTTCCAAATATCCACTATTTTTAATGTGTCCATAATATTTGTGATTTCCTTAAGGGCACGGTGATGATAGTTTGTAGAGTGAATACCTTTACGGTCCGTTGAGGTACTTAACGCTGTGTTATAGTATAGTAATGATCATTTGTTGCCTGTAAGTTCAATAAATTGGAATAATTGTTTTCGAAGAAGCATGGATCATCCTGATTTTGACCATATAGATTAATGAGCCAAATCTCTTTTTCGTCCACTTTAATATTCAAAAGGATCCATCTTCCTTGCGAATTATTCCAGACTTGTCACGTTCTGACCTTAATTTCCTTTGTTTTGTATTTATTTAGTATGGTCAGGGCGTGAGTTGGGTGGGTTGTCTATGTTTGTTTTTCTAGGTTTTGGGAATTTCTATGTTTCGGCCTAGTATGGTTCTCAATCAGAGGCAGGTGTCATTAGTTGTCTCTGATTGAGAATCATACTTAGGTAGCCTGGGTTTCACTGTGTGTTTGTGGGTGATTGTTTCCGTGTCTGTGTTTGTTCGCCACACGGTACTGTTTCGGTTTTGTTCACGTTTATTATTTTGTATTCATTGAGTGTTCAGTTCATGTTTTTAAATAAACAACCATGGACACTTACCACGCAGCATCTTGGTCCGATCCTTGCTACACCTCCTCTTCAGACGAAGAGGAGGAAAACCTTTACAAGACTATTTGCACATTCAGATCGAAATTTTTGTTAATTAATATCATCACACCTTTTGAGTTCCTTTGTCCATGACAGAAAATTATTTCACTACCCCCTTCCTTTTTCCATGCAACTTCATCTAAGGATGTGGAGTGAGTTTCCTGTAAACTGTATATGTTATATTCCTTTTCTTTTAGCCATGTAAAAGACTGATATTATGTTTTGTAATCTGCTAAACAGTTACAATTATAACTGGCTATACTTATTTCACCCCCTTAACATAACTAGATACTATACTCAGTCTAAATTGTCCATATTTAGTGTTTGTAAAGTTACTTCCATCAGAGGTATTATGACGGTCAAAACTAGAGCTTTCAAATGTCTGATATTTAGAATTCAAGAAATAGGTTCTAGCAATAATTGTTTTATTCCCTTGCCTGTTTGCCTGTGAGCCAATGCCACAGATGTTAGCAAATTGAGACAAGATATTATGTGTTTAGTAAATCTGAGTAGGTTGATGTGTATGATATTGGATGTGTGAGTGTGTGTACGATGTCTGTATAAGAGTAAGACTATAATGTGTGATGTCCAAATAAATAATAACTATGCCAATTTGCATGGTTGAGTGTCTGCGTGTAACATGTAGTGGGTATAGCCTTAAAACTTTATCGGGATTGATGTCCTTTCCATGGGATGGTTGAGCTAACGTAGGCTAATGCGATTAGCATGAGGCTGTAAGTAACAAGACAATTTCCCAGTACATAGACATATCTGATTTTGGCTATTGTTTGATTTTGGCTATTGTTTGAGGAGAGTGCACAATTTTTAACATGAAAAGTTATTAACAAAGAAATTAGGCACATTTGGGCAGTCTTGATTAAAAAATGTGACCAGAAATGCAATGGTTAGTTGGATCAGTCAAAAACTTTGCCATCTAGTGTCTAACATCTAAATTGCACCTGGGCTATAATAATACATTTTGGGCTTTCTCTTGCATTTAGCTGGCTAGTCAGTTCAAATAATGACCATATCATATTATCTTCACTTTAGCTCATTTGTCTTCATTATTAAAGGAAAATAAACTCACATCAAGATCATTATTTTAAAGTTAATGGCGAGCCAATTACAGAAATTATCTTATGGTTGTGAGTCTGACAAAATAAAAACATGGCATTATACCGGAGAATTTTAGAACGTGGACACTTTCTCATTGGCCCAATGTTATATCCTAATTTCACTTTGGTGCAGATAATGTTCTTCACATTACCGTCTCTGGTAAACACATATTATAACAAATAATATCAAAGTGTATTTGTCACATGCACAAGATACAGAAGGTGTAGTGAAATCTTTCACTTGCAAAGACAAGTATTTTGTTTAGGCATGTAGCTAAACAATTAACCATAATCTCAACTCATAACGTTACTACTTTGCATGAATCTGCAGGTAGCTAACCAACCAGGTTCAATGTTAGTTAGTTAGCTCAGATTAGGTTATAACTAGCAATGCAAATGGCTCTGAGATACAAATAATATTACTATACAGATCATACAAGTAAAGTTAGCTAGTTAGCTAACAGTACGCTTTAACTTGAAATGAAAATGACTTTCTGACAAAATTAGAAATGTATAATATTTGAAAATGTAGCCGTATACATGGATGAACGCTTCTCTCTCTCTGTCACAGATGCCTGGTTGCCCTTAGTTTGAAGATGTAATCCGGAGGCAGGTGTTTTAGGCAACAGCCTTTTGCATGTTCTCTTTTCGACTCCGTCTGCATATTTTCAATCAAACGCCAGAATTATCTCCATCTCCTTAGCTATCATACTCTAATTCCGCCGGCATTCCACTGATTTCAAAACTCAGTGCTCCAGAAAGTAGAGAACAACACTTTTGCAATTCTAATACATGAATAATTTTTAAAAAGACATGTTAGAAAGGATTACCTACACATACTGAACACCTCATGTTATTGACAGAAGCGTGCTACATGGCAGACCAATCCGAACTCATCTCTCGGCATTGATCCATTAAATCAAATCAAATGTTTATTTGTCACGTGCGCCGAATACAACACCTTACTGTGAAAAAGGTATCAGGTTTCGTTATCTCAGTCAATCATGGCTAGCGGGAAGGTTCCTGTCTTTTCCCGTGGCTAAACCAACTAGGCTTGTAATTTAAAAATGTAACTCGTATTTACAGATGGCATGCAAGTTATTAAGGCACATGAAAGTTCACATGTTCCGGAATTAATTTCTGCCACATTTTCCCAGTTCTGTTTCTGTTACTTAGTTTCTTTTTCCTGAACTGGTTCCAACCTCTGGTTAGGACCCCCATTTAACTAAGATCAAATTCTTATTTTCAATGACGGCCTAGGAACAGTGGGTTAACTGCCTGTTCAGGGGTAGAACGACAGACCTTGTCAGCTCAGGGGTTTGAACTTGCAACCTTCCGGTTACTAGCCCAACGCTCTAACCACTAGGCTACCCTGCCGCCCTTCTTATCCAAAGCTGTTTTCAAATAGAGTAACTCTTTGTCAGGTTGCTGATTCTGCCAGATGACATGTCACTGTTAATTCTTTAATTTTGACTGGTACTGTATATACATCACATCCGGAAGGTATTCAGACCCCTTGACATTTCCACATTTAGTTACGTTACAGCCTTATTCTAAAATGGATTAAATCGTTTTTCCCCCTCACAATACCCCATAATGACAAAGCAAAAACAGGTTTTTAGAAATGTTTGTAAATGTATTAAAACAAAAAAAAACGGAAATATCACACTTTTACCTTCAATTTATACATCTTATACATATTTTACATACACAGTCTATTTTACAATAGTTATTTTTTGTTTGTTTTTAGTCCTCCCTCTATTTCTGATGTCCATCCAGTTTGATTTCTATTTGGAACTGTGCTATTTCACAAAAGTTCTGAACATATATACATTTTACAGACCCCGTATGTTTTCCATGTTTTATCTTGCTATTAGTCCCACCCTTCAGCTCCATTCAACCTCTCCCATCTATCTCTCAACATCATCCATTTTGGATTTCTATTTGCCATATATTTTTCAACTGTGCTGTGATGTTTCACAAACGAATTGAACCTTTCTATTCTCATAGCTTCTTCAAATTGTAAATTATCTGCAGAGCTGGGAAGATTGTATCCCCCATATATATAACATTCTATTAGTTGCAAGAATTTTGTATAGTAATTTAAGTTGAAAAATGAGAAGTTTTGCATCCAGCGCTGTATTGCGTATCAATTAATAAACCATGTGCCATGGAATGGGTACATCGAAAATCTCTTCCCAACTATTTTGCAATTTATATGGCACAGCTGTCAGTGTTTTGGTCCTTAAATGAAATTGGTATATGTTTTTATTTAACACACTTTTCTTTAACCATTTATGTTCTTTAATACAGGGCCGACATACAAGTTCCTTACTTTTTCCCTTTCTACTTGTCTCTTCCATTTTTGTGGTAATGCTGCAATTAATTGTTTGTAATTTTGGGTAGAGCAGACATTTCCATATGTCTGTGTTAGCTGCATGTGTGACATAACTCCACCAGTCCTATTTATGATATCATTCACAAAAGTTATACTGTTATTTTAAAATGTATTTGAAAAAAACCCAGCTTTTTCTTATCTATTAGTATATTTGAATTTAACCACAATATTTGTTGTATAATTCGTTCTGTCTTTTCAGGTGGATTAAACTGAAATTGCAACCAACTTTCTAAGGCTTATTTAAAAAATAAAGATATTTTGGAGATTATTTCCTTTTCAAACAATCGAAAGTGGGCCGGTGTAATTTGAATAAAGGGAAAAAGGCCCTTCTTGAACATAGGATGAGACATTCGTACCAATTTACTAGAGAACCAGTTTGGATTTAAGTTTAACTTTTGTATGACTGATGCCTTTAGTGAGAGGTCTAATGCTTTAATATTTAATCATTTCTGCCCTCCGAATTCATATTTGTTATATAAATAGGCCCTTTTAATTTTATCTGGCTTGCCATTCCAAATCAAATTGAATATTTTATGTTCATATAATTTAAAAAGCAGGTCAGGAGGTGTGGGCAAAACCATAAGCAAATAGGTAAACGGTATTTTTCTTTCCATTATCTATTTTTGATAACTTTCTATAAATATTTATTGGAGTGAGATCATTTCTTTCTTTTGGAATTTGTATACTGAGTATGTCCACATCTCCATCAGACCATTTTATTGGTAAATTACATGTTAATGTAAAATTTGCATTTTTTTGTGATCCAATACATTATCATAATTTGGTTTTAATCCAGAGAGAATAGCAAAAGTATCTAGATCACCTATGAGGCCGTGGAGAGACTCTAATTGTGGTTTTAAAAGAAAACATGAATCATCTGCGTACAATGACACCTTCGTTTTTAAATGACGGATTTCTAATCCCTTAATATTATTGTTTGATCTAATCTTAACAGCTAACATTTCGATGGCAATAATACATAGATATGCCGTTAGTGGACAACCTTGTTTTACTCCTCTAGAGAGTGTAAAACTTTCTGAGATGTAGCCATTATTTACTATTTTACTCCTAGGGTTACTACACATAACTTTAACCCATGTTATAAGAGATTCCCCAAAATTGAAATATTCTAGGCATTTATATATAAACTCCAGTCGTACTTTATCAAAATCCTTTTCAAAATCAGCAATGAAAACCAGGCCTGGCGTCCCCGATATGTCATAGTATTCTATTGTTTCCAGTACTTATCTTATATTATCTCCAATGTATCGTCCATGTAAAAAACCTGTCTGATTAGGATGAATAATATCTGACAATACTTCTTTAATTCTATGCATTTTGCTAGGATTTTTGCATCACAACACTGAAGTGTAAGAGGTCTCCAATGTTTTAAATGGACTGGATCTTTAAAAATACCACTTGGGTCCTGTTTCAGTAATAATAATATCAGACCTTATTGTTGCGTGTCTGATAATCTACCATTTATATAGGAGTGGTTAAAACATGCTAATAATGGTTTTGTATACTTCCACTGGTATGCCATCCAGCCCTGGAGTTTTCCCATCATTAAAGGCCCCAATTGCATCAAGCAGTTCCTCCTCTGTAATTTGACCTTCACATGAGTCTTTCTGTACAGATGTTAATTTTACAATATTATTAGGAAAAAAAATCCATACAATTAGTTTCAGTTAGTGGAGATGGAGGAGCCTGAAATGAAAACATATTCTTAAAGTACTTTACTTCTTCTTTCAAAATATAATTTGGTGAATCATGCGTGACTCCATCATTTGTAACAAGGTTTAATTTAAAAAAATTGGTAGCATTTCTATATTGAAGATTGAAAAAGAATTTGGTGCATTTTTACCCATATTCCATCCAGTTCGCTTTATTTTTATAATCTATTACACTGGATCTTTCTTGAATAAATTGGTGGGTGGTGGTGGTGGTGGTGGTGGTGGTGTTGATGGTGGTGGTGATGGTGGTGGTGATGATGGTGGTGGTGGTGGTGATGGTGGTGATGGTGGTGATGGTGGTGGTGGTGGTGGTGACGGTGGTGGTGGTGGTGGTGTGTGGTGGTGGTGGTGATGATGGTGGTGGTGGTGGTGGTGATGATGGTGGTGGTGATGGTGGTGATGGTGGTGGTGATGGTGATGGTGATGAGTGGTGGTGGTGGTGGTGGTGGTGGTGGTGACGGTGGTGGTGGTGGTGGTGACGGTGGTGGTGGTGGTGGTGGTGGTGACGGTGGTGGTGGTGGTGGTGGTGGTGGTGGCGGTGGTGGTGGTGGTGTTGATGGTGGTGGTGATGGTGGTGGTGGTGATGATGGTGGTGGTGGTGGTGGTGGTGGTGGTGGTTGTGGTGATGGTGGTGGTTTTGATGGTGGCGGTTTTGATGGTGGTGGTGTTGATGGTGGTGGTGGTGGTGCTGGTGGTGGTGGTGTTGATGGTGGTGGTGGTGGTGTTGATGGTGGTGGTGTTGATGGTGGTGATGGTGGTGTTGATGGTGGTGGTGGTGGTTTTGATGGTGGTGGTGATGGTGGTGGTGGTGGTGATGGTGGTGGTGATGGTGGTGGTGGTGGTGATGGTGGTGGTGGTGGTGGTGGTGGTGATGGTGGTGGTGGTGATGGTGGTGTTGATGGTGGTGGTGGTGGTTTTGATGGTGGTGGTGTTGATGGTGGTGGTGATGGTGGTGCTGGTGGTGGTGGTGGTGATGATGATGGTGGTGATGGTGGTGGTGGTGGTGATGGTTGTGGTGGTGGTGGTGGTGGTGGTGGTGATGGTGGTGGTGATGGTGGTGGTGGTGGTGCTGGTGGTGGTGGTGGTGATGATGGTGGTGATGGTGGTGGTGGTGGTGGTGATGGTGGTGGTGGTGGTGATGGTGGTGGTGCTGGTGGTGGTGGTGGTGATGATGATGGTGGTGATGGTGGTGGTGGTGGTGATGGTTGTGGTGGTGGTGGTGGTGGTGATGGTTGTGGTGGTGATGATGGTGGTGGTGGTGGTGGTGGTGGTAATGATGGTGGGGGTGGTGGTGATGGAAAATAGAAAATAGAAAAGAGAGAGAACTCCCTGGTCCTATTTTCATTCATAACGGATGCAGATGGCATTAAAAACAGCCTGAGGGGAGAAGAGAGAAACATTGGATGGTGTTCCAAGCATTTCCTCTTGAAGCCAGCGACTTATTGCTGCTCTCAATTATTCCTCAGTCTTCAAATCCACTGTTAGTTCAAGAACTTACAAACAAGTTACAAATGTTCCTACCAGCCCAACTGTGCACTCAATATGTTGCTTGTTGTTTTCTTTTTAGGGGACAGATGAGTGTGGGTTTTTGTAAAAAAAAAAAAAAACACAAACAAAAAAACAACAACAATTGCGTAAAATGTTTTTATACGCTGAAAGGCTTGCATGACGGGCAAATCATAATTGTGTCCCAAACGGCTCTTTATTCCCTATGTAGTGCACACCTTTCGGCCAGAGTTCTTTGAACCCTGGGGGGGGGGGGGGGGGGGGGGGAGTAGTGCACTTCATAGGGAATAGGGTAGTCCTTGGGGAATCACCTTACTAATAAAAATCTAGTGACTGACATTCACAACCTTGTCAATGCAGATACTATGCCTGGTGGACTCGATGATGTTATATTGACCCCCTATAGAAAACAACATGGTAGGCTGTACGAAACACCCCAGGGACAATTTCAGCCAGGGACAGTCAATACGGGACAGTCAGTACGGGACAGTCAGTACGGGACAGTTAGTTTGGGACAGTTAGTACGGGACAGTCAGTACGGGACAGTCAGTACGGGACAGTCAGTACGGGACAGTTAGTACGGGACAGTCAGTACGGGACAGTTAGTACGGGACAGTCAGTATGGGACAGTTAGTAGGGGACAGTTAGTACGGGACAGTCAGTACGGGACAGTCAGTACGGGACAGTTAGTACGGGACAATTTCAGCCAGGGACAGTCAGTACGGGACAGTCAGTACGGGACAGTCAGTACGGGACAGGGACAGTCAGTATGGGACAGTCAGTACGGGACAGTCAGCCAGGGACAGTCATTACGGGACAGTCATTACGGGACAGTCAGTACGGGACAGTCAGCCAGGGATAGTCAGTACGGGACAGTCAGTATGGGACAGTCAGTACGGGACAGTCAGTACGGGACAGTCAGCCAGGGACAGTCAGTACGGGACAGTCAGTACGGGGCAGTCAGCCAGGGACAGTCAGTATGGGACAGTCAGTACGGGACAGGAACAGTCAGTACGGGACAGTCAGCCAGGGACAGTCAGTACGGGACAGTCAGTACGGGACAGGGACAGTCAGTACGGGACAGTCAGCCAGGGACAGTCAGTACGGGACAGTCAGTACAGGACAGTCAGTACGGGACAGGGACAGTCAGTACGGGACAGTCAGCCAGGGACAGTCAGTACGGGACAGTCAGCCAGGGACAGTCATCCAGGGACAGTCAGTATGGGACAGTCAGCCAGGGACAGTCAGTACGGGACAGTCAGTACGGGACAGTCAGCCAGGGACAGTCAGTACGGGACAGTCAGTACGGGACAGTCAGTACGGGACAGTCAGCCAGGGACGGTCAGTACGGGACAGTCAGCCAGGGACAGTCAGTACGGAACAGTCAGTACGGGACAGTCAGCCAGGGACAGTCAGTACGGGACAGTCAGCCAGGGACAGTCAGCCAGGGACAGTCAGTACGGGATAGTCAGTACGGGACAGTCAGTACGGGACAGTCAGCCAGGGACAGTCAGCCAGGGACAGTCAGTACGGGATAGTCAGTACGGGACAGTCAGCCAGGGACAGTCAGTACGGAACAGTCAGTACGAGACAGTCAGTACGGGACAGTCAGTACGGGACAGTCAGTACTGGACAGGGACAGTCAGTACGGGACAGTCAGTACGGGACAGTCAGTACGGGACAGGGACAGTCAGTACGGGACAGTCAGTACGGGACAGGGACAGTCAGTACGGGACAGTCAGTACGGGACAGTCAGTACGGGACAGTCAGTACTGGACAGGGACAGTCAGTACGGGACAGTCAGTACGGGACAGGGACAGTCAGTCAGTCAGGGACAGGGACAGTCAGTACGGGACAGTCAGTACGGGACAGGGACAGTCAGTACGGGACAGGGACAGTCAGTACGGGACAGTCAGTACGGGACAGTCAGTACGGGACAGGGACAGTCAGTACGGGACAGTCAGTACGGGACAGGGACAGTCAGTACGGGACAGGGACAGTCAGTACGGGACAGTCAGTACGGGACAGTCATTACGGGACAGTCAGTACGGGACAGTCAGTACGGGACAGTCAGTACGGGACAGGGACAGTCAGTACGGGACAGTCAGTACGGGACAGGGACAGTCAGTACGGGACAGTCAGTACGGGACAGTCAGTACGGGACAGTCAGTACGGGATAGTCAGTACGGGACAGTCAGTACGGGACAGTCAGTACGGGACAGTCAGTACGGGACAGGGACAGTCAGTACGGGACAGTCAGTACGGGACAGTCAGTACTGGACAGGGACAGTCAGTACGGGACAGTCAGTACGGGACAGTCAGTACGGGACAGGGACAGTCAGTACGGGACAGTCAGTACGGGACAGTCAGTACTGGACAGGGACAGTCAGTACGGGACAGTCAGTACGGGACAGTCAGTACGGAAAATTAAAAGAGGATTTTCAAAGCCAAAGAATCAAATGTGAATTTTGTGATAAAAACATTATATTCTCCTTTGACAGGATGATTTCCACAGAGGGGGGGGGGGGGGGGGGGGGGGGAGTAGTGCACTTCATAGGGAATAGGGTAGTCCTTGGGGAATCACCTTACTAATAAAAATCTAGTGACTGACATTCACAACCTTGTCAATGCAGATACTATGCCTGGTGGACTCGATGATGTTATATTGACCCCCTATAGAAAACAACATGGTAGGCTGTACGAAACACCCCAGGGACAATTTCAGCCAGGGACAGTCAATACGGGACAGTCAGTACGGGACAGTCAGTACGGGACAGTTAGTACGGGACAGTTAGTACGGGACAGTCAGTACGGGACAGTCAGTACGGGACAGTCAGTACGGGACAGTTAGTACGGGACAGTCAGTACGGGACAGTTAGTACGGGACAGTCAGTATGGGACAGTTAGTACGGGACAGTTAGTACGGGACAGTCAGCACGGACAGTCAGTACGGGACAGTTAGTGCGGGACAATTTCAGCCAGGGACAGTCAGTACGGGACAGTCAGTGGGGACAGTCAGTACGGGACAGGGACAGTCAGTATGGGACAGTCAGTACGGGACAGTCAGCCAGGGACAGTCATTACGGGACAGTCATTACGGGACAGTCAGTACGGGACAGTCAGCCAGGGACAGTCAGTACGGGACAGTCAGTATGGGACAGTCAGTACGGGACAGTCAGTACGGGACAGTCAGCCAGGGACAGTCAGTACGGGACAGTCAGTACGGGGCAGTCAGCCAGGGACAGTCAGTATGGGACAGTCAGTACGGGACAGGAACAGTCAGTACGGGACAGTCAGCCAGGGACAGTCAGTACGGGACAGTCAGTACGGGACAGGGACAGTCAGTACGGGACAGTCAGCCAGGGACAGTCAGTACGGGACAGTCAGTACAGGACAGTCAGTACGGGACAGGGACAGTCAGTACGGGACAGTCAGCCAGGGACAGTCAGTACGGGACAGTCAGCCAGGGACAGTCATCCAGGGACAGTCAGTATGGGACAGTCAGCCAGGGACAGTCAGTACGGGACAGTCAGTACGGGACAGTCAGCCAGGGACAGTCAGTACGGGACAGTCAGTACGGGACAGTCAGTACGGGACAGTCAGCCAGGGACGGTCAGTACGGGACAGTCAGCCAGGGACAGTCAGTACGGAACAGTCAGTACGGGACAGTCAGCCAGGGACAGTCAGTACGGGACAGTCAGCCAGGGACAGTCAGCCAGGGACAGTCAGTACGGGATAGTCAGTACGGGACAGTCAGTACGGGACAGTCAGCCAGGGACAGTCAGCCAGGGACAGTCAGTACGGGATAGTCAGTACGGGACAGTCAGCCAGGGACAGTCAGTACGGAACAGTCAGTACGAGACAGTCAGTACGGGACAGTCAGTACGGGACAGTCAGTACTGGACAGGGACAGTCAGTACGGGACAGTCAGTACGGGACAGTCAGTACGGGACAGGGACAGTCAGTACGGGACAGTCAGTACGGGACAGGGACAGTCAGTACGGGACAGTCAGTACGGGACAGTCAGTACGGGACAGTCAGTACTGGACAGGGACAGTCAGTACGGGACAGTCAGTACGGGACAGTCAGTACGGGACAGGGACAGTCAGTATGGGACAGTCAGTACGGGACAGGGACAGTCAGTACGGGACAGGGACAGTCAGTACGGGACAGTCAGTACGGGACAGTCAGTACGGGACAGTCAGTACGGGACAGTCAGTACGGGACAGGGACAGTCAGTACGGGACAGTCAGTACGGGACAGTCAGTACGGGACAGGGACAGTCAGTACGGGACAGTCAGTACGGGACAGGGACAGTCAGTACGGGACAGGGACAGTCAGTACGGGACAGTCAGTACGGGACAGTCATTACGGGACAGTCAGTACGGGACAGTCAGTACGGGACAGTCAGTACGGGACAGGGACAGTCAGTACGGGACAGTCAGTACGGGACAGGGACAGTCAGTACGGGACAGTCAGTACGGGACAGTCAGTACGGGATAGTCAGTACGGGACAGTCAGTACGGGACAGTCAGTACGGGACAGTCAGTACGGGACAGGGACAGTCAGTACGGGACAATCAGTACGGGACAGTCAGTACTGGACAGGGACAGTCAGTACGGGACAGTCAGTACGGGACAGTCAGTACGGGACAGGGACAGTCAGTACGGGACAGTCAGTACGGGACAGTCAGTACTGGACAGGGACAGTCAGTACGGGACAGTCAGTACGGGACAGTCAGTACGGGAAAATTAAAAAGAGGATTTTCAAAGCCAAAGAATCAAATGTGAATTTTGTGATAAAAAACATTATATTCTCCTTTGACAGGATGATTTCCACAGAGGTACAGAACAAACTACACTACCCACAACCCCCCTCTGGTAGAGGCTACACTACCCACAACCCCCCTCTGGTAGAGGCTACACTACACACACACCCTCCTCTGTTCATTCTCAAACATTATGTTCTCCTTTGACATGATGATTTCCACAGAGGTACAGACCAAACTACACTACCCACAACCCCCCTCTGGTAGAGGCTACACTACCCACAACCCCCCTCTGGTAGAGGCTACACTACCCACAACCCCCCTCTGGTAGAGGCTACACGACACACACACCCTCCTCTGTTCATTCTCAAACATTATGTTCTCCTTTGACAGGATGATTTCCACAGAGGTACAGAACAAACTACACTACCCACAACCCCCCTCTGGTAGAGGTTACACTACACACCTCCTCTGGTCATTCTCTTTATCGGAGATCAATAGTGATGGCATCTTTTGGTGGGCTGTAACTCCACCATGGCTCCACCATGGAAATTATGGGGTTTTGGATGAAGGCAGATGGTCCGCGGTAAACACAAGGTTTAATTAATCATTATTAGAATAAATACAAATCAGATGAACAACATAATGGCTTCATAAATCATAAAGGTCACGTTTTAACTTGACTGATATTAACTTCTAGAACAAAACTAAATCAGATCTCCTAAACCCGTGTTAACCACAGACCTTATTATTTGGCTCATTTGGCTAATTTAAGGTTACGGTTAGGCATAAGGTTAACAGTGTGGTTAAGGTTATAGGTCAGTTTAAAATCTTTTTTTTTGTTGTTGCTTGTTTTCAATGTGAGGAAGATTATGACTTTGTGGCTGTGGTAAATAGTGACGACTCAAAATCTTTGTCCTCACCAAAGAGGAAAACCCTACACCATCTGAGAGGTAGAATATACAGTAGAATGTATAGTAGAATATACTCTAGAATATACAGTAGAATATATAGTAGCCTAAACTTGTATATAGAATATATAGTTGAATATACTCTAGAATATACAATGTAATATATTGTAGAATATATTGTAGAATATACAGTAGAATATACAGTAGAATATATACTCTAATATATAGTAGCCTAAACTTGTATATATAATATATAGTATAATATACTCTAGAAAATACAGTAGAATATATTGTAGAATATATACTAGAATATATTCTATAATATACACTAGAATATATAGTAGCCTAAACTTGTATATAGAATATATAGTCGAATATCCTCTAGAATATACAGTAGAATATATTGTAGAATATATAGTAGAATATACTCTAGAATATACAGTGGCCTAAATCTGTATATTGAATATACAGTAGAATATACGGTCGGCTATATAGTAGCCTAAACTTGTATATAGAATATGTAGTAGAATATACTCTAGAATATACAGTAGAATATACAGTAGAATATACTCTAGAATATACAGAATATACAGTAGCCTAAATCTGTACATTGAATATACAGTAGACAAGACAATGCCTTAATAATGAGGGTGGGACCAGTCTTATTTCTCTGAGACCAGACGAGGCCTTAATAATGAGGGTGGGACCAGTCTTATTTCTCTGAGACCAGACGAGGCCTTAATAATGAGGGTGGGGCCAGTCTTATTTCTCGGAGACCAGACGAGGCCTTAATAATGAGGGTGGGGCCAGTCTTATTTCTCTGAGAAGGAGAGGGATGAAGGAGGAAGGAGAGTGAGGAGGGCTGTAAAAGAGAGGGTGAGGGAAGAAGGAGAAAGGAGGAAGGAGAGAGAGGAAGGAGAGATAGGAAGGAGAGAGAGGAAGGAGAGAGAGGAAGGAGAAGGGAGGAAGGAGAGGGAGGAAGGAGAAGGGAGGAAGGAGAGAGATGAAGGAGAGAGAGGAAGGAGAGAGATGAAGGACAGAGATGAAGGAGAGAGATGAAGGAGAGAGATGAAGGAGAGGGAGGAAGGAGAGGGAGGAAGGAGAGGAAGGAGAGAGAGGAAGGAGAGAGATGAAGGAGAGAGATGAAGGAGAGAGATGAAGGAGAGGGAGGAAGGAGAGGAAGGAGAGAGAGGAAGGAGAGGGCTAGGCAGGGCTGCAACTTGTCTAACCTTCTTTTATTTTCTTATCAGGTACACACACACACACACACACACACACACACACACACACACACACACACACACACACACACACACACACAGACGTGGTTGACCTTATCCAGAGCGACTTACAAATTGGTGCATTCACCTTATGACATTCAGTGGAGCAGCCACTTTACAATAGTGCATCTAAATCTTTTAAGGGGGGGGTGAGAAGGATTACTTTATCCTATCCTAGGTATTCCTTAAAGAGGTGGGGTTTCAGGTGTCTCCGGAAGGTGGTGATTGACTCCGCTGTCCTGGCGTCGTGAGGGAGTTTGTTCCACCATTGGGGGGCCAGAGCAGCGGGGAGAACAAGTATTTGATACACTGCCGATTTTGCCGTTTTCCTACTTACAAAGCATGTAGAGGTCTGTAATTTTTATCATAGGTACACTTTAACGAGAGACGGAATCGAAAACAAAAATCCAGAAAATCACATTTTATGATTTTTAAGTAATTCATTTGCATACAGACCTCTAAGTAGGAAAACCTGCAAAATCGGCAGTATATCAAATACTTGTTCTCCCCACTGTATATGCCAATATATATGCCTTTACTCAGTACTTTGTTGAAGCACCTTGGCAGCGATAACAGCCTTGGTTCTTCTTGGTTATGACACTACAAGCTTGGCACACCTGTGTTTGGGGAGTATCTCTGCTGATCCTCTCAAGCTCTGTCAGGTTGGATAGGGCACGTTGCTGCACAGCTATTTTCAGGTTTCTCCAGACATGTTAGATCGGGTTCAAGTCTGGGCTCTGGCTGGGCCACTTAAGGATATTCAGGGACTTGTCCCGAAGCCACTCCTGCGTTGTCTTGGCTGTGTGCTTAGGGTTGTTGTCCTGTTGGAAGATGAACCTTCGCCCAGTCTGAGGTCCTGAGCGCTCCGGTGCAGGTTTTCATTTCTCCCTCGATCCTGACTTCTCTCTCAGTTCCTGCCGCTGAAAAACATCCCCTCAGCATGATGCTGCCACCACCATGCTTCACCGTAGGGATGGTGCCAGGTTTCCTCCAGACGTGACGCTTAGCATTCCAGCCAAAGAGTTCAATCTTGGTTTCATCAGACCAGGGAATCTTGTCCTTTAGGTGCCTGTATGTGTGCCTTTTAGGTGCCTTTTACTGAGGAGTGGCTTCTGTCTGGCCACTCTACCATAAAGGCCTGATTGGTGGAGTGCTGCAGTGATGGTTGACCTTCTGAAAGGTTCTCCCATCTTCACAGAGGAATTCTTGAGCTCTGTCAGAGTGACCATCTGGTTTTTGGTCACCTCCCTGACCAAGGCCCTTCTCCCATTAATGCTATTTTGGCCGGGTAGCCAGCTCTGAAAGAGTCTTGGTGGTTCTAAACTTCTTCCATTTCAGAATGAAGAACTGTGATGTTTGGGACCTTCAATGCTGCAAACATTTTTTGGTATCCTTCCTCAGATCGGCGCCTCGACACAATTCTGTCTCTGAGCTCCATGGACAATTCCTTCGACCTCATGGTTTGGTTTTTGCTCTGACATACACTTTCAGCTTTGGGACCTTGTATAGACAGGTGTGTGCCTTCCCTGTCCGGTCAATTTAATTTAACACAGGTGGACTCCACTCAAGTTGTAGGATTATCTCAAGGAGGATCAATGGAAACAGGATGCACCTGAGCTCAATTTCGAGTCTCATAGCAAAGGGTTTAAATACTTATGTAAATAAGATATTTCTGTTTTTTTATTTTAATACATTTGCAAACATTCTGAAATCCTGTTTTCGCTTTGTCATTTTGGGGTATTGTGTGTAGATAGATGATCAAATTTTTTTGGGAATGAGGCTGTAACTTAACAAAATGTGGAACAAGTCAAGGGATCTGAATACTTTCCGAATGCACTGTGTATATTATATGATGTTATATTGTATACTTCCTGATCAAGGGTGTAAATAATTTTGTAGGTGATTGGATGTGCAAAAATGTTTTTCTCAATGCTGTAGACATTTCTAGAAGTCAGTTATGCTTCATGCATGTTTAGAATGAAATGGAATCTATTTGTGACCTCTGGGCTGGAATACAACTTACATTGGTAAGATTCCCTTTTCACATATATGTAATTGAAAACTGTATGCCCACCTCCTTTTCCAAATCAGTGTGCTTGTTTCCCTTTTTCTTCTAGAAGCAGAGGAGAAGCTGACAACAAGCAGCAGTATGGAAGATGTAAGTAAAGATATATGTACAACTCTATTTGGTGTAGGGTGAAGTTGGCCCTAGACACTGATCTTCGGTCAGTTCTTCATTTTTGCCACTGGTGGTTAAGGTTAGGATTCGGAGAGGGGATGCTGATCCTAGATAAACTCAGCAAAAAAATAAATGTCCTCTTACTGTCAACTGTGCTTATTTTCAGCAAACTTAACATGTGTAAATATTTGTATGAACATAACAAGATTCAACAACTGAGACATAAACTGAACAAGTTCCACAGACATGTGACTAACAGAAATGGAATAATGGGTCCCTGAACAGAGGGGGGGTCAAAATCAAACGTAACAGTCAGTATCTGGTGTGGCCACTTGCTGCATTAAGTACTGCAGTGCATCTCCTCCTCA
The DNA here is from genome assembly GCF_034236695.1 of Oncorhynchus nerka. Taxonomy (NCBI): domain Eukaryota; kingdom Metazoa; phylum Chordata; class Actinopteri; order Salmoniformes; family Salmonidae; genus Oncorhynchus; species Oncorhynchus nerka. The sequence goes on along the minus strand of NW_027040324.1, from coordinate 212,914 downwards.
CAGACTGCACCAGATTTGCCAGTTGTTGCTGTGAGATGTTACTCAACTCTTCCACCAAGGCACTTGCAAGTTCCCGGACATTTCTGGGGGGAATGGCCCTACTAGCCCTCACCCTCCGATCCAACAGGTCCCAGACGTGCTCAATGGGATTGAGATCCGGGCTCTTCGCTGGCCATGGCAGAACACTGACATTCCTGTCTTGCAGGAAATCATGCACAGAACGAGCAGAATGGCTGGTGGCATTGTCATGCAGGTCAGGATGAGCATGCAGGAAAGGTACCACATGAGGGAGGAGGATGTTTACCCTATAACGCACAATGTAAAGATTTCCTACAATGACAACAAGCTCAGTCCGATGATGCTGTGACACACCGTGACAGACCCTCCACATCCAAATCGTTCCCGCTCCAGAGTACAGGCCTCGGTGTAACACTCATTCCTTCGACCATGAACACGAATCTGACCATCACCCCTGGTGAGCGACTCGTCAGTGAAGAGCACTTTTTGCCAGTCCTGTCTAGTCCAGCTACAGTGGTTTTGTGCCGATAGGCAACGTTGTTGCCGGTGATGTCTGGTGAGGACCTGCCTTACAACAGGCCTACCAGCCCTCAGTCCAGCCTCTCTCAGCCTATTGCGGACAGTCTAAGCACTGATGGAGGGATTGTGGTTTCTTGGTGTAACTTGGGCAGTTGTTGTTGCCATCCTGTACCTGTCCCGCAGGTGTGATGTTCGGATGTACCGATCCTGTACAGGTGTTGTTACACGTGGTCTGCCACTGCGAGGATGATCAGCTGTCCGTCCTGTCTCCCTGTAGTGCTGTCTTAGGCATCTCACAGTACTGACGTTGCAGTTTATTGCCCTGGACACATCTGCAGTCCTCATGCCTCCTTGCAGCATGCCTAAGGCACATTCATGCAGATGAGCAGGGACTCTGGGCATCTTTCTTTTGGTGTTTTTCAGAGTCAATAGAAAAGCCTCTTTAGTGTCCTAAGTTTTCATAACTGTGACCTTAATTGCCTACCTTCTGTAAGCTGTTGGTGTCTTATCAACCGTTCCACGGGTGCATGTTCATTAACTGTTTATGGTTCATTGAACAAGCATGGGAAACAGTGTTTAAACCCTTTACAATGAAGATCTGCAAAGTTATATGGATTTTTACTAATTATCTTTGAAAGACAGGGTCCTGAAAAATTGACGTTTCTTTTTTTGCTGAGTTTATGTACCTTGGGAAACTTCACCCTGGACTATTGTCTGAATGTAGGGGGAGGATTCGGACTTTTACCATCATCTACGACATTCACACCCAATCCCAAACTGATTTCTAACAACTAGCCCCTAACCCCCTAGGTACTTGTTTATATCTTTCAGGATTGGAGAGGTGTAAACATAAACAACATGGCCAAAATTTCAAGACTATCATGGCAGCAAAGTTTAACAATTACCATATTGCTTACACCAATTCAATCCTTCTAGATCTACATGCAACGCAGAGGGGTAAGGCCTATGGGTTAGATTGGGATTGGAGGCTATCGTCGGGCGCCAGGGCTCCCTTTTTGCAGGTTTTTACCAATGTGACATGCTGTGGAATATTGCCATGAGAAACCTTCTGATTCATGAACAATCATTGTTGACCATTGTGTTATTGTTTATGTTGTGTAATACTAGAGTCTGATAGACTTCCTTCTCCTAGACATCATTTCAGTAGTCCTCTGGGAGGTTATTTTATGGAGGCACATGGTTTCTTGAGAGGTTATTTTATGGAAGCACGTCTCACCCGGTACCTTTGATTCTTTTTATTTGGTTTACTCCTCTCTTCCCATCAGCTCCAGGGTGCAGATTTGTCCCCAGCACAGAGGAAGCAGAGCGCCTTCATTCCGCCAACTGTGAAAGGTACCACCATAATGCCCACCTCCCATCAGCCATTTCATGTGTACTCTAATATTTTCTACTAGATACACACCAGAACAGGAGTATGAGGGTATTCATTCTAAAAATGCAATATATTTTCATATGATTTGCCCTTTTTTTTAGGGGGGAGGGCAATTGCAGCAATTCGACCATGAAGGCCTGATTCACGCAGTCTCCTCTGTTCAATTAATGTTGAGATGTGTCTTTTACTTAAACTCTGTGACGCAGTGATTTGTGCTGCAATCTGAGGTGCAGTTAACACTAATGAACTCATCCTCTGCAGCAGAGGTAACTCTGGGTCTTCCTTTCCTGTGGCGGTCCTCATGAGAGCCAGTTTCATCATAGCGCTTGATGGGTTTTGCGACTGCTTTCAGTCGTATTGACTGACCTTCATGTCTTTAAGTAATGATAGACTGTAATTTATCTTTGCTTATTTGAGCTGTTCTTGCCATAATATGGACTTGGTATTTTACCAAATAGGGCAATCCTCTGTATACCACCCCTACCTTGTCACAACACAACTGATTGGCTCAAATGTATTAAGAAGGAAAGAAATCAAAACAAATTAACAAGGCCCACCTGTTAATTGAAATGCATTCCAGGTAACTACCTCATGGAGCTGGTTGAGAGAATGCCAAGAGTGTACAAAGCTGTCATCAAGGCAAAGGGTGGCTACTTTGAAGAATCTAAAATCTAAAATATATTTAGATTTTTAAAACTTTTTTGGTTACTACATGATTCCATAAGTGTTATTTCATAGTTTTGATTTCTTCACTATTACTCTACAATGTTGAAAATAGTAAAAATAAAGAAAATACCTGAATGAGTAGGTGTGTCCAAACTTTTGACTGGTACTGTATATATTATTACTTTTACTATTATGTTACACACACACACACACATGCAATACCTATAATTTATTTGATGTTGGAGGTCATGCTGATTACCCTTTACATTTTACATAACTGTAATAGAATACAAAAAATCATCTTTATAATAAATAATGCTCTATACTCTAGAACTGATGAACTTAAACTACATGGATTGGACCATAGTCTCTTGCAAGTCCCACAAATGCGGAGGCAGTTAGTGAAATAACACAATTCATATAAACAGGACAGAAATACCATTGGACTCAAATGAACCATCTTCTGCAGAGCCATTACCTCAGCTGGGAAGCAAAGAGAAATGTGGGTGTTTTTTCAAAGAGGTAGGGGGTGAGCGCTAGGATCTCCATGCTGACTCACTTTAACAGAGCAGCTCATTCCTGGAATAGTTGTGCTGCTTAACGCTAAATGCGTCTTTATCTCTGTTATTGATCCAGCCAGAGTGGGCATGCAGTAAATGGCTGCAAATGGACTGGTGGTGCACGCCCAAGGCTGAGTTGTGTGCAGGCACTTAGCTAGCTACCTTGAGCCGCTCTGTAACAGAGCTGTAATGGACTTCCAGTTGCTCTGCTACTGCGGGCATATCAAGTGCTTGAGCATCAGTTAATTACAAATACTTTTCTGTTCAATGCAATGGACACCGTTTTAAATGGTTCATGATGAGTATTGTAGCAATGTGTCAGGGAATGTGGTGTCTTGGGTGATTAGTTAGTTGAACCAAATAGTGGAATAGGTTAATATGTTGTATCTTTATTATTTCACCTTTATTTAAGCAGGTAGGCCAGTTGAGAACAAGTTCTCATTTACAACTGCGACCTGTCCAGGATGAAGCAAAGCAGTGCGACAAAAAACAACAACACAGAGTTTCACATGAGATGAACAAAAGTACAGTCAATAACAATAGAAAAAGCTATATATAGTGTGTGCAAATGGAGTAAGGAGGTAAGGCAATAAATAGGCCATAGTAGCGAAGTAATTACTATTTAGCAAATTAACACTGGAGTGATAGATGTGCAGATGATGATGTGCAAGTAGAAATACTGGTGTGCAAAAGAGCAAAATAAAGTAAATAAAAACAATATGTGGATTGAGGTAGGTCGTTGGATGGGCTGTTTACAGATGAGCTATGTACAGATGCAGTGATCGGTGAGCTGCTCAGATATCTGATGCTTAAAGTTAGTGAGGGAGATATAAGTCTCCAACTTCAGCGATTTTTGCAATTAGTTCAGGTCATTGGCAGCAGAGAACTGGAAGAAAAGGCGGCCAAAGAGGTGTTGGCTTTGGGGATGACCAGTGAGATATACCTGCTAGAGCGCGTGCTATGGGTGGGTGTTGTTATGGTGACCAGTAAGCTGAAATAAGGTAGAGCTTTACCTAGCAAAGACTTATAGATGACCTGGAGTGAGTGGGTCTGGCAACGAATATGTAGCGAGGGCCAGCTGACGAGAGCATACAGGTCGCAGTGGTGGGTGGTATATGGGGCTTTGGTGACAAAACGGATGGCACTGTGATGGACTGCATCCAGTTTTCTGAGTAGAGTGTTGGAGGCTATTTTGTAAATGACATCGCCGAAGTCGAGGATCGGTAGGATAGTCAGTTTTACGAGGGTATGTTTGGCATCATGAGTGAAGGAGGCTTTGTTGCGAAATAGGAAGCCGATTCTAGATTTAATTTTGGATTGGAGATACTTAATACGAGTCTGGAAGGAGAGTTTACAGTCTAGCCAGACACCTAGGTATTTGTAGTTGTCCACATAGTCAGAACTGTCCAGAGTAGTGATGCTAGTCGGGTGGGCGGGTGCGGGAAGCGATCGGTTGAAGAGCATGCATTTAGTTTTACTAGCATTTAAGAGCAGTTGGAGGCCACGGAAGGAGTGTTGTATGGGAATGAAGCTCATTTAGAGGTTTGTTAACACAGTGTCCAAAGAAGGGCCAGATGTATACAGAATGGTGTCGTCTGTGTAGAGGTGGATCATCACCCGCCCGCCTGCACCCGCAGCAAGAGCGATATGATTGATATGTACAGAGAAAAGAGTCAGCCTGAGAATTGAACCCTGTGGTACCCCTATAGAGACTGCCAGAGGTCCGGACAACAGGCCCTCCAATTTGACATACTGAGAAGTAGTTGGTGAACCAAGCGAGGCAGTCATTTGAGAAACCAAGGCTGTTGAGTCAGCCAATAAGAATACGGTGATTGACAGAGTCAAAAGCCTCGGCCCAGTCGATGAAGAGGGCTGCACAGTACTGTCTTTTATTGATGGCAGTTATGATATCGTTTAGTACCTTAAGCGTGGCTGGTGTGCACCCGTGACCATCCGGATTGCAGAACGGAGAAGGTACGGTGGGATTCGAAATGGCCAGTGATCTGTTTGTTAACTTGGCTTTCGAAAGGCAGGGCAGGATGGATATAGGTCTGTAACAATTTGGGTCTACAGTGTCTCCCCCTTTGAAGAGGGGGATGACCGCGGCAGCTTTCCAATCTTTAGGAATCTTGGACGATACGAAAGAGAGTTTGAACAGACTAGTAATAGGTGTTGCAACAATGGCGGCCGATAATTTTAGAAAGAGAGGGTCCAGAATGTCTAGCCCAGCTGATTTGTACGGGTCCAGGTTTTGTAGCTCTTTCAGACCATCTTCTATCTGGATTTGGGTGAAGGAGAAGCTGTGGAGGCTTGGGCAAGAAGCTGCGGGGGGTGCGGAGCTGTTGGCCGGGGTTGGGGTAGCCAGGAGGAAAGCATGGCCAGCTGTAGAGAAATGCTTATTGAAATTCTCGATTATCGTGGATTTATCAGTGGTGACAGTGTTTCCTAGCCTCAGTGAAGTGGGCAGCTGAGAGGAGGTGCTCTTACTCTCCATGGACTTTACAGTGTCCAAAAACGTTTTGGAGTTAGAGCTACAGGATGCAAATTACTGTTTGAAAAAGCCTTTGCTTTCCTAACTGACTGTGTGTATTGGTTCCTGACTTCCCCGAAAAGTTTTGTATTGCGGGGACTATTCGATGCTAGTGCAGTTCTACACAGAATGTTTTTATGCTGGTTGAGGGAAGTCAGGTCTGGAGTGAACCAAGGGCTATATCTGTTTTTAGTTCTACATTTTTTGAAAGGGGCATGCTTATTTAAGATGGTGAGGAAATTACTTTTAAAGAACAACCGGGCATCCTCTACTGACGGAATAAGGTCAATATCCTTCCAGGATACCCGGGCCAAGTTGATTAGAAAGGCCTGTTCGCAGAAGTGTTTTAGGGAGCGTTTGACAGTGATGAGGGGTGTCGTTTGACCGTGGACCCATAAAGGATGCAGGCAATGAGGAAATGATCGCTGAGATCCTGATTGAAAACAGCAGATGTGTGTTTGGAGGGCAAATTGGTCAGGATAATATCTATGAGGGTGCCCGGGTTTACGGATTTAGGGTTGAACCTGGTGGGTTCCTTGATAATTTGTGTGAGATTGAGGATATCTAGTTTAGATTGTTGGACTGCCGGGGTGTTAAGCATATCCCAGTTTAGGTCACCTAGCAGAACGAACTCTGAAGATAGATGGGGGGAAATCAATTCACATATGGTGTCCAGGGAAGAGCTGGGAGCTGAGTGGGGTCTATAATAGGCTGCAACAGTGAGCGACTTATTTCTGGAGAGATTCATTATTTCAATTAGAAGTTTGAACGTTTTGGGCATAGATCTGGAAAGTATCATGTCATGGTGTGTGCGTTTCTCATATGGCTCATTCCTCTGATACTTCTCTGTTGCCATCACACTCTTAATTATGCTTTTATTTACGACCCTTATTTCCCCCCTTATTTTCAACCAAACTATAGTTTATCTCCTTGGTTCAGTTTCAAAGACCCCTCAAAGATCCACATAAGCAGATTACTATTAATGAATGTTTAAAATGTATTAGCTCAGCTGTCAGCTTCCCACCATAGGCGATGCTTCTGTGTTCCCCTGTCGAGTTCAGAGCTACAGATGGTGATGGACCAAAACTTTCAGAAACCGGAACATCTGGAAGAGGGCCTCTGTGAAAACACTGACCAGCTCAGCCCAATCACAGCCCAGCACTATGGCAATACTGCCCAACAGGCTAATCATAACGGGCCTGATGAGCCAAATGGCAATGAGCTGTATGCCAATCATCGACTGCTAGCCAATGGGGGCCTCCCAGTCGCAGACAGCAACTGTACTGGGGGTAAGTGTGGCTCAGTGTTTTCCGCTGTCCCACCTCACCTTAAAAATGAGGAAACTATTTGAAATCTCCATGTTTTCACAAAGGACACTAAGTTGCTTATCACCTGCACCATCATCCACAAAAAAAGCAGTTTTAATCTTCTCTATACAAAATATCATAAACACATAATGAAAATATAATAAAGATCAATATGGAAGATGTAAAGTTTGTGCTGTACTCTCTATTCCTCTTCAGATTTTGGGGGAAGGGGTGAATTTTCCAACATGTTACTAATATATCTCTTTTCTCTTTCTCTCCCTCTTTTGTTTTCATTATTACCATTATTATTGTCATTATCATATTTGTGTTATTATTAGAGACTTCTACAAGCCAGCAGAGCAATCTCTCCAGTCCCACGTCTATCTCTCGATAGCGTCACTCTGTTTTGTCTTTCTGTCTATCGCTTGTTCCTGGGTTGTGTTCATTAGGGCATAAAACGTCGCAAAACGTTTTGCAATGGAAAAGGACAAGTTGACATCGTACCTCCCCATCTCTTTAAGCTTCAAAAGTTTTACTCTGTTTTGTGCCTACTGAACAAAACCCTGGTCCTCTGTTTCCTCTTCTAATTATACAATGGTTGTTATCCCTGGAAGTTATGTTTCCATAAACTATACAGCTCCAGCTCTCCTGATGTATGAAGTGTCTCAGAAGTGTAAGATTTGATTATTTTCATTGCTTATCCAACTGAATGTTACATCATTTATGTAATTATTGAGGTCTAAGACATCATTCAAATTACATTTTTGTTCAGAAAGCTTATTGGTTTGTTTGTTAGTTTTTAGTCAATTTATACTGTAGTTGGTCTCTTGGTATTAATATGTTGGTATGTACTGTTCTTAAGATGTATCTTGCAAAAATGAATGGAACTTGTTCAAATAAAATGTGTTTTATGAAATGCCACATAATTCTCTGGTACATTGAAATAAAACAAGGATTCACAGTACAGTAAATGGATAGGGGCCCGACTAGCACAGCAACACCATGAAAATACCAACGTCTGGCTTTGGTGCGCATGAGTCAGCATTCCCATAGCTGTAAAAGCACAAACAAAACTTCTAGCACCTGACACAAGCATAAAACATGTCATATAGATTCCAATTAGAGGAGCGAGAGAGAGACAGAGACAGAGAGACAGAGACTGACTGACTGACTGACTGACTGACTGACCAACCAACCGACTGACCGACCGACCGACTTACTCACTTATGGGACCATGTTAAGGACATACTTTTACGCAACTCTGACCCTCACCAGTTGGGACACTCTGTGGGAAGGCAAAAAACCTGACCTCTGATCTCAGAGCAGTAGGGATAGACAAATTCTTCTCCTTATTGGGCCAATAATGGCTCAGTTCTTTGAGAGCACTATGTCAGCTCTGACACTAAGTAGAGAACAGGGGTTTAGGTTTCTCTAAAGAGGGCAGTGTATACCATAAGTACTCCAGAAGGGTGGTGGGTGACATCATGGAACAATTAGATGATTCCCAACAGGAGGGTTATTACAAGTATGCTTCTGTCCGTCTTAGGCCTTGATTCAATCAGATCAAGCATTAACCAGCAATAGCCGACACCCACATAGCTGATGTTTTGCTGTCGGAGGTGTGACTGCGTTGGAGCTGTCAAATATGAGAACAGCTGCTCATGGTCATTGTCACAAAGCCACACTCATCCCACACGTGTTAGAAGTTCAGAACAAGAAAGTGTAGAATATATAGAAATAATGAGGATTTCTATTAGCCTATTTGAGGTCTAGATTACATCTGAAATTCCAGTGTTTTCCCTTGTAAACATGGTTGTGTGGTATTTATCTTAATGCGACTCTGTGCAGTTAATAACAATGTCCACTTTAAGTATAAGGCCTGGAGCTGATTCAGTATTTGACAGATCTAATGCAGTTCCACCTCCGACACTGCCATAACATTGGATCTGACTGAATAGTATGCGGTATCTGTCGTATATACAGTACCAGTCAAAACTTTGGACACCTACTTTTTCAAGGGTTTTTATTTATTTGTACTATTTCCTACATTGTAGAATAATAGTGAAGACATCAAAACTATGAAATAACACATATGGAATCATGTATTAACCAAAATCCTGATGACAACTTTGCACACTCTCTGCATTCTCTCAACCAGCTTCATGAGCAATGCATTTCCAACAGTCTTGAAGGAGTTTCCACATATGCTAAGCACTTGTTGGCTGTTTTTCCTTCATTCTGCAGTCCAACTCATCCCAAACCATCTCAATTGGGTTGAGGAAGGGTGATTGTGGAGGCCAGGTCATTTGATGCAGCATATTCACTCTCATTGGTAAAATAGCCCTTACACAGCCTGGAGGTGTGTTTTGGGTCATTGTCCTGTTGAAAAATAAATGATAGTCCCGCTAAGCGCAAACCAGATTGGATTGCGTATCGCTGCAGGATGTTGTCGTATCCATGTTGGTTAAGTGTGCCTTGAATTCACCAACAGTGAAACCAGCAAAGCACCCCCACACCATCACACCTCCTCCTCCATGCTTCACGGCGGAAACCACACATGCGGAGATCATCCGTTCACTCACACCGCGTCTCACAAAGACACGTCGGTTGGAACCAAACATCTCCAATTTGGACTCCAGACCAAAGGACAGATTTCCACCGGTCTAATGTCCACTGCTCGTGTTTCTTGGCCCAAGCAAGTCTCTTCTTATTATTGGTGTCCGTTAGTAGTGGTTTCTTTGCAGTAAATCGACAATGAAGGTCTGAACTATGTGAAGCATTTATTTTGGCTGCAATTTCGGAGGCTGGAAACTCTAATGAACTTACCTCTGCAGCAGAGGTAACTCTGGGTCTTTCATTGCTGTGGTGGTCCTCATGAGAGCAAGTCCTTAAAATGTTCCGTATTGACTGACCTTCATGTCTTAAGGTAATGATGGGCTTTGCATATTTGAGCTGTTCTTGCCATAATGTGGACTTGGTCTTTTACCAAGTAGGGCTATCTTCTGTATACCACCCCTACCTTGTCACAACACAACTAATTGGTTCAAATGGATTAAGATGGAAAGAAATTCCACAAATGAACTTTTAACAAGGCACATCTGTTAATTGAAATGCAATTCCAGGGGACTCACTCATTAAGCTGTTTTTTTGGTTACTACATGATGCTATATGTGTTTTTCCATAGTTTTGTCTTCACTATTATTCTACAATGTAGAAAATAGTAAAAAGAAGTAAAACCGTTGAATGAGTAGGTGTGTCCAATCTTTTGATTGGTACTGTATGTTGGTTTATAAACAGTGTATGCACGTTAAAGGGGAAGTTCAGGATTTTACAACTTGGCCCACTGACTACCCTGAAAGCGTAAGAAAAACTGTGATCTGTGGTTTTGTTTTCTTTACAACCATTACATACATCAGCTAACTTTAACGTCCGCTAGCTGACAATCAATGACAGTGATAAAGGGATATTGTGAGAAATAAAAAAATGAAAAAACCTTAACCCAAATAAGTTGATTTGGCCATGAGATTTTGTCAATTGGACAAGTGACCGTATCACTCCCAGGGTGTTTCTCACACATCAGTCAGAATGAGTCTAAATCAATGTATGCAAAACGAAGCATGGAGGGCACTTCTCTGATGTGTACTCGGCTTGTACACATTTCGAAGTATGCATCGATGCAAGCCTCAATGAAAAGTATGGACAGAAATATGATGCATGAATATGCATGAAATATGAAATATGATATAAAACTCAAACAAAAAATATAGTGAAATCCATGGTGCCCATTATTTGGGCTGAAATGAAAGAAAATAAATTCAGGCTTTGGAATAAAATGTTGCCCATTCATATCTTACATGTTGCCTGACTACAATATTTTTTCTTGATACATTAATAAATATATTGTTTTCATTTTGGCATGTTTACCTTCCTACAATACTCACGGTAATGTGAGTATATCGCAAGCCCATAGTCCTGTAAATCCTGTTAAACAGCTTGAAACATTCCAGAAAATTATGTCATGGCTTTATAAGCAGCTAATTGACATAATTTGAGTCAATTGGAGGTGTACCTGTGAATGCATTTCAAGGCCTAACGTCAAACTCAGTGCCTCTTTACTTGACATCATAGGAAAATCTAAAGAAATCAGCCAAGACCTCAGGAAAGAATTGTACACTTCCACAAGTCTGGTTCATCCTTGGGAGCAATTTCCAAATGCCTGAAGGTACCACTTTCATCTGTACAAACAATAGTACAGAAATATAAACACCATGGGACCTCGCAGCCGTCATACCGCTCAGGAAGGAGACGCATTCTGTCTCCTGGAGATGAACGTACTTTGGTGCAAAAAGTGAAAATCAATCCCAGAACAACAGCAAAGGACCTTGTGAAGATGCTAGGGGAAATAGGTACAAAAGTATATATATCCACAGAAAAATTAGTCCTATATCGACATAACTTGAAAGGCTGCTCAGCAAGGAAGATGCCACTGCTTCAAAACCGCCATAAAAACTAATTTTAAACTTCAGTTTGCAACTGCACATGGGGACAAAGATCGTACTTTTTGGAGACATGTCCTCTGGTCTGATGAAACAAAAATAGAACTGTTTGGCCATAATGACCATCGTTATGTTTGGAGGAAAAAGTGAACCACGGGAGTGGCAGCATCATTTTGTGGGGGTGCTTTGCTGTAGGAGGGAGTGGTGCACTTCATAAAATAGATGGCATCATGAGGATGGAAAATTATACGGATATATTGAAGCAACATTTCAAGACATCAGTAAGGAAGTTAAAGCTTGCTCTCAAATGGGTCTTCCAAATGGACAATGACCGCAAGCATACTTTCAAAGTTATGGCAAAATGGCTTAAGGACAACAAAGTCAAGGTATTGGAGTGGCCATCACAAAGCCCTGACCTCAATCCTATAGAACATTTGTGGGCAGAACTGAAAAAGTGTGTGCGAGCAAGGAGGCCTACAAACTTGACTCAGTTACACCAGCTCTGTCAGGAGGAATGGGCCAAAATTCATCCAACTTATTGTGGGACGCTTGTGGAAGGCTACCCGAAATGTTTGACCAAAATTATCCAGTTTAAAGGCAATGCTACCAAGTACTACTAGTGTGTGTAAACTTCTAACCCACTGGGAATGTGAGGAAAGAAATCAAAGCTGAAATAAATCATTCTCTCTACTATTATTCTGACATTTCACATTCTTAAAATAAAGTGGTGATCCTAACTGACCTAAGACAGGGAATTTTTACTAGGATTAAATGTCAGGAATTGTGAAAAACTGAGTTTAAATGTATTTGGCTAAGGTGTATGTAAAATTCATACTTCAACTGTAGCTATCCACAAGAATTTGTAGCTAACGTTAGCTATCCATGAATAATTGACAGCTAGCTAGTCATCTACCTAGTATTCCATTCGTTTTGGTTTGCCAGTTAAACTAGCTGCCTAGCTCGATTGTTATGATTCACCTATAGTTAGCTGATAATTATGAACTTAAAACTTTTCTTTATGTAGTTATCAAGTTTCATCTGTATTACCATTAGCCTGGATGTCTGGCAGGCAGCAGATTAAGAGAATAGGCAGTAACATTACAGGCCATAGTTGTGCCCTGTAATGTTACAGGGCACTCACAGGCACTCACTCTTCTCGTCTGCCGACTCTCACCCTCTCACTTAAAAAATGTAATCTGACGCAGAAGATGGCGACCAGTGCTGACTGCCTGATGATATCAGCAAACCACAACTCATCACCTGTAATCATTGGGAAGACCACAAGAGATACCTACACTCACTGACATCGCCACGACAGCAGCTCTCAGTGCTTTCTTCCACTGCTCCTCTAGCTGGGTCCGTATTGTCCGGATGTTTATTTGTAGTGTAGCTAGTACCAGGTTTAGTACCAGGTTTTTATATTGGCATGTTTTCCCAGGGTTGACAGAGTCCTTGCAGGCTGTGTAGTAGCCCATGTAGTCATGGGTTATGATGAGTGATAGATTAGCTAGCCAGCTAACTTGGGCTGCTTGCTAAATAACCATGGATCATGATGAGGGGTAACATCTAGCTACTGCACTAGCAAGTTACCCTTTGTATTAGACAAGTAGGGTCGTTGCCTATGCTAATGTTCTATGTTAACGTTTTGTTAAATATGTTGCAAAATAATTTATATAATGTCTCTTGCAAGCTACTTTCTTTAACCACATTTCTATGTAGCTATATAACACAAAATAACAACAGATTAACCGTCTCAATTTCTTCACTAACAATAATGCAATATTAAACTAAATCTGATGTTCAGATCTACAAATGTTTGACAAACAGTGTTGGAGAAGCTAAACTGAAAAGATAGTTTACCAAGCTACCATTTACTTACACTGGAAGAGCTACAGCCATGCTACCGTTAAGAAAAATATAGTTTACTTAACTAAAGCTACATAACTAAAGTAGTTCAATACATCCAAACTACTTTGTGAAACAATTTCATATGTAAATCTGAAATGTCAGAATACAAATTGCAAGAACAGATCCCTCTGTATTAAACAAAGAAATATGTTTCAAGTGATAATTAGGCAAGTCTGACATCAAAAAATAAAGGATATTCTCGCCTTCACCTATACTTTATTTTTACCAAAAAAGTAGTGTGTAGTTTCAGAAGTTAGATGGCAAAAAGTAATTAACTACTGAATACACGACCAAGATTGTGATTTACTTCAACTACCACCAAGCTCGTGCAAAATGCAGCTGAATTACTGACTGCACTACATGTAGTTCACTACTCCCCAACACTGGATATAACATTAGTTACAGAGGGTGATCCAGGAAAGTCCAGCATAGATAAGCAGCCGACATGTTGCTGACACATTTTACTCAATTTACTTACTAAAATATCAAAGGTAATGCAGTAGCAACGGAGCGTTCTCCACACTCTCATCCTAATAAGAACATACTCAAGAGAATGCTCTCAAGGAACGCATTCGGAGCATGCGAGTGTGGAGCACGGTAGTAGTTTCTCTAAAGAAACAAGAGACCATAATACAAGAAACAGCACTATAGAGAGATAGAACAACAACAACGCAGCCAATGCCAGCTAGCCTACTTCAGCAGTACTGTATCATTTGAATTATTTTAGTCAATAAGATTCCTGCTACGTAAGCTTAACTTTCTGAACATTTGAGACGTGTAGTCCATTTGTCATTCCAATCTCCTTTGCATTAGCGTAGCCTCTTCTGTAGCCTGTCAACTATGTGTCTGTCTATCCCTGTTCTCTCCTCTCTGCACAGACCATACAAACGCTCCACACCGCGTGGCCGCGGCCACTCTAATCTGGTGGTCCCAGCGCGCACGACCCACGTGGAGTTCCAGGTCTCCGGTAGCCTCTGGAACTGCCGATCTGCGGCCAACAAGGCAGAGTTCATCTCAGCCTATGCCTCCCTCCAGTCCCTCGACTTCTTGGCACTGACGGAAACATGGATCACCACAGATAACACTGCTACTCCTACTGCTCTCTCTTCGTCCGCCCACGTGTTCTCGCACACCCCGAGAGCTTCTGGTCAGCGGGGTGGTGGCACCGGGATCCTCATCTCTCCCAAGTGGTCATTCTCTCTTTCTCCCCTTACCCATCTGTCTATCGCCTCCTTTGAATTCCATGCTGTCACAGTTACCAGCCCTTTCAAGCTTAACATCCTTATCATTTATCGCCCTCCAGGTTCCCTCGGAGAGTTCATCAATGAGCTTGATGCCTTGATAAGCTCCTTTCCTGAGGATGGCTCACCTCTCACAGTTCTGGGCGACTTTAACCTCCCCACGTCTACCTTTGACTCATTCCTCTCTGCCTCCTTCTTTCCACTCCTCTCCTCTTTTGACCTCACCCTCTCACCTTCCCCTCTACTCACAAGGCAGGCAATAAGCTCGACCTCATCTTTACTAGATGCTGTTCTTCCACTAACCTCACTGCAACTCCCCTCCAAGTCTCCGACCACTACCTTGTATCCTTTTCCCTCTTGCTCTCATCCAACACTTCCCACACTGCCCCTACTCGGATGGTATCGCGCCGTCCCAATCTTCGCTCTCTCTCCCCGCTACTCTCTCCTCTTCCATCCTATCATCTCTTCCCTCTGCTCAAACCTTCTCCAACCTATCTCCTGATTCTGCCTCCTCAACCCTCCTCTCCTCCCTTTCTGCATCCCTTGATTCTCTATGTCCCCTATCCTCCAGGCCGGCTCGGTCCTCCCCTCCTGCTCCGTGGCTCGACGACTCATTGCGAGCTCACAGAACAGGGCTCCGGGTAGCCGAGCGGAAATGGAGGAAAACTCGCCTCCCTGCGGACCTGGCATCCTTTCACTCCCTCCTCTCTACATTTTCCTCTTCTGTCTCTGCTGCTAAAGCCACTTTCTACCACTCTAAAGTCCAAGCATCTGCCTCTAACCCTAGGAAGCTCTTTGCCACCTTCTCCTCCCTTCTGAATCCTCCTCCCCCCCCCCTCCTCCTCTCTGCAGATGACTTCGTCAACCATTTTGAAAAGAAGGTCGACGACATCCGATCCTCGTTTGCTAAGTCAAACGACACCGCTGGTTCTGCTCACACTGCCCTACCCTGTGCTCTGACCTCTTTCTCCCCTCTCTCTCCAGATGAAATCTCGCGTCTTGTGACGGCCGGCCGCCCAACAACCTGCCCGCTTGACCCTATTCCCTCCTCTCTTCTCCAGACCATTTCCGGAGACCTTCTCCCTTACCTCACCTCGCTAATCAACTCATCCCAGACCGCTGGCTACGTCCCTTCTGTCTTCAAGAGAGCGAGAGTTGCACCCCTTCTGAAAAAACCTACACTCGATCCCTCCGATGTCAACAACTACAGACCAGTATCCCTTCTTTCTTTTCTCTCCAAAACTCTTGAACGTGCCGTCCTTGGCCAGCTCTCCCGCTATCTCTCTCAGAATGACCTTCTTGATCCAAATCAGTCAGGTTTCAAGACTAGTCATTCAACTGAGACTGCTCTTCTCTGTATCACGGAGGCGCTCCGCACTTCTAAAGCTAACTCTCTCTCCTCTGCTCTCATCCTTCTAGACCTATCGGCTGCCTTCGATACTGTGAACCATCAGATCCTCCTCTCCACCCTCTCCGAGTTGGGCATCTCCGGCGCGGCCCACGCTTGGATTGCGTCCTACCTGACAGGTCGCTCCTACCAGGTGGCGTGGCGAGAATCTGTCTCCTCACCACGCGCTCTCACCACTGGCGTCCCCAGGGCTCTGTTCTAGGCCCTCTCCTATTCTCGCTATACACCAAGTCACTTGGCTCTGTCATAACCTCACATGGTCTCTCCTATCATTGCTATGCAGACGACACACAATTAATCTTCTCCTTTCCCCCTTCTGATGACCAGGTGGCGAATCGCATCTCTGCATGTCTGGCAGACATATCAGTGTGGATGACGGATCACCACCTCAAGCTGAACCTCGGCAAGACGGAGCTGCTCTTCCTCCCGGGAAGGACTGCCCGTTCCATGATCTCGCCATCACGGTTGACAACTCCATTGTGTCCTCCTCCCAGAGCGCTAAGAACCTTGGCGTGATCCTGGACAACACCCTGTCGTTCTCAACTAACATCAAGGCAGTGGCCCGTTCTTGTAGGTTCATGCTCTACAACATCCGCAGAGTACGACCCTGCCTCACACAGGAAGCAGCGCAGGTCCTAATCCAGGCACTTGTCATCTCCCGTCTGGATTACTGCAACTCGCTGTTGGCTGGGCTCCCTGCCTGTGCCATTAAACCCCTACAACTCATCCAGAACGCCGCAGCCCGTCTGGTGTTCAACCTTCCCAAGTTCTCTCACGTCACCCCGCTCCTCCGCTCTCTCCACTGGCTTCCAGTTGAAGCTCGCATCCGCTACAAGACCATGGTGCTTGCCTACGGAGCTGTGAGGGGAACGGCACCTCAGTACCTCCAGGCTCTGATCAGGCCCTACACCCAAACAAGGGCACTGCGTTCATCCACCTCTGGCCTGCTCGCCTCCCTACCACTGAGGAAGTACAGTTCCCGCGCAGCCCAGTCAAAACTGTTCGCTGCTCTGGCCCCCCAATGGTGGAACAAACTCCCTCACGACGCCAGGACAGCGGAGTCAATCACCACCTTCCGGAGACACCTGAAACCCCACCTCTTTCAGGAATACCTAGGATAGGATAAAGTAATCCTTCTCACCCCCCACCCCTTAAAAGATTTAGATGCACTATTGTAAAGTGGCTGTTCCACTGGATGTCTTAAGGTGAACGCACCAATTTGTAAGTCGCTCTGGATAAGAGCGTCTGCTAAATGACTTAAATGTAAATGTAAATGTAGTATGCATTTTCAGAAACACCCCTAGTCTCTCTAAACAGACCTTCCATAATGTACCAATGCTCCTGCTTACACGACTGTTGAAGTTGGGACAGAGAGGGTGAGACAGAAATGGGACTCCCTAAACATGAGAACAATTCATGCCCTTATTTTTAACCATGCCTACCCAAACTTGTAATTTGTTGTGTGCATTTTAAAGAGGACCCTCCCAGTAAAATGTTTTTTTTCCCCTTTCGAAATGTCCAAGAGAATCCTACATCCTCGCCTGACAAGGTCCTCTTGCTCCTACGTCTGACACTGCAAGACTATATCACTCGCATTGATTCCTATTGGTGCCTAAAGTTAGCTGAACCTTATAGTAGCTGTTTAGAGAAAACGGCAGGTAGCCTAGTGGTTGGAGCGTTGGACTTATAACCGAAAGGTTGCAAGATTGAATCCTGAAACTGACAAGGTAACAATCTGTCGTTTTACCCCTGAACAAGGTTATTAACCCATTGTTCCTAGGCGTCATTGAAAATAAGAATTTGTTCTTAACTGAAATGCCTAGTTAAATAAAGGTACAGATAAAAAAACATGGATTATAGTTTCTCCTGGCTCATAGACTACTTTCAGGGTGAGGAACCATTTAACATCAAGTTGTAAAATCCTGAACTTCCCCTTTAACTGTTGTGAGTGCGTATGAATTTGTATGCATGATTTAATGTGGTTGAAGAGGGAGGGGTGCAATGTCAGCCTGGTTACCATGATAGTTCTTTACATGTTTGTGTTTTCACACTAGGGGAATATCCAAAACCCAGAAGACAGAGGCCTCTGCTCCACATTCAAAGCCCAGAGGGAGGGAGGGATGAGCACTGAAGGACAGAGCCTTGTTGGAGCCAAAAACTCAGCCTTCTCTTTTCGTACCTGGATAAGATATGATCTGTCATCATGTTCATGTCTTTCCTGAGTTTGCTTTCGTGCACATACATTATTTTCATTCCCTCAGACAGGCTACCGTGTAAAAGTCTTATTCAACTCAGCAGTGAGGGGGGAAATAATAGCTGACAATGTACAATTGTATTCAACCTGATAGAGGACAAACTTTAAACTATAAGCAATAATTGTATCGCAGATACAATGTAATTTACTTAATTTATTAAGGTTTGACGTACTGCCAAATTCTCGATAACAACGTTCTCTGGCACAAGCTCTGCAGTCAGCATGCCAATTGCATGCTCCCTCAAAATTTGAGACATTTGTGGCATTGTGTTGTGTGACAAAATTCACATTTTAGAGTGGCCTTTTATTGTCCCCGGCACAAGGTGCACCTGTGTAATGATAATTTTGTTTAACCCTCCAGCTGTGTTCCGGTTTTCTCTCTGAAAAATGTAGTTAATTTAATCTGATTGTCATAAGGTTCCATGACTTTGTCCACACAGGGCATCTGAATAAACAAAATACATTTTCATAAAATATGGGGTGTTTTGTTAAACTTTTATACACCTGTGGTGTTCCCGGTTATCAGGAATCAAGGTAAGACCCAAGTGCAAGCTGTGTGGAGTAACAATGTTTATTGTAACCACAGAGGCAGGTAATTGACAGGTCAAGGCAGGCAGGGGTCGATAATCCAGAGCAGAGGCCAAGGTACAGGACGGCAGGCAGGCTCAGGGTCAGGTGAGGCAGAGGTCGGTAATCCAGAGATGGAGTAAAGGTACAGGACGGCAGGCAGACTCAGGGTCAGAGACAGGCAGTGGTCAGGCAGGTGTGTACAGGGTCAGGACAGGCAAAGGTTAAAAAAAACAGGAGGAAGAGAAAAAGAGAGACTAGGGACAAACAGGTGCTGCGACAAAACGCTGGTAGGCTTGAACAAACAAGATGAACTAGCAACAGACAGACAGAAAACACAGGTATAAATACACAGGGGATAATGTGGAAGATGGGCGACACCTGGAGGGGGGTGGAGACAAGCACAGAGGACAGGTGAAACAGATCAGGGCGTGACACCGGTCAAAAATGACTGGTCATTAGAAATGTGAGTGAGACTACAATTAGTGTATAAAATTGAGTTCAGGCACATGCCCATTCATCAGATGGACACACTTCCTCTCCCAGACCCCCACATGTATGTGTGTTTGAGCACACACACACACACCTCGCTCCCCTTCTTGGCTTCTATGTCAACCCCCACGGGAACCTTTCCCCAATAGAATCTTTCCCACATGGGAACCACAACTATTAGCATTCTCACAAACAATCTCAACATTGTTTCAATAATATATAGATATTTTCTTGTGGCTCTGGTATATAAAGCTTTTTTTAGGCCTTACTCACAATTAATTCTGTGGCAGCACAATGACCAAACAATATACTTTATGTGAGGCTCTTGATCATATCTTTGATCATGACACTGGTGAGGAGGAGAGAATCCTTGTTAAACTTTGACACAAAGTAGTCTGTGATAAATAGCATTCATCTGAGTATTTGTTTTAGTCAAAATAATCCATACATTATGCTTTTATGAGCTCAGGTCAATGTGGCCTACAGGCCATAAATAGCAAATAGAAGTTCAAAACGTGTAATGTTCACAAGAACTGAAGTTGATAAAAACATCTAGCACAACATTAGGTGATAATATATGGATTATTATGGATTTATAATCAGCTATAATGGGGAGGTCATTTTGCACCGGGAACACAGAATGAATTAACATGAAACCAACACAACAGGAAGGTTAATGAGCTTCTTGATATGCCACATCTTTTCAGGTGGATGGATTATCTTATCTTAAATTAACAAATTTGTGCACAACATTTGAGAGAAATAAGTATTTTTTGGGCATATGGAACATTTCTGGGATCTTTTAGTTCAGCTCATGAAACATGGGACCAAAAATGATTATGTTGCATTTATATTTTTGTTCAGTATATATGGTGGAATTGGTTTGCTGCAAAGGCTATATCAAATAATGCATCTGTCCAAGCCAGAACTACCCAAGCCAGAACTACCCATACCTTTAAGCGAATGCTTTTAGCATGGCCCCTAATGGCCATCAAAAGGAAATTGAATCAAACTGAGTGCTGTGCTCCTCTTCATTAGACAAGACTAGAGTGTTAGGTTTCAGCTGACACATCCATGATGGGTCCATATTTCCAGAGGGAAACCTGCCAATCCTCCATCTGTCTTTGACTCTTCTTGTCTATTATTTTGTAGCCAACATGTACTACAGGCCTAACATTATGTTCAAGGTACAAACATTTATGTTAACCATATGCTTTGGCACTATTTCTTGTTTGGATATTTTTGGAGAAAAGTAACATATTTGTCCTTGTACATGTTTATCCTTGCATGTTACAGAGCACAGTAGATGATTAATTATTAAATTCCATAATCCATTGTATAAGGGTGGGGGGGTGGACACCTGATTTAGCATGATTTAATTATTTAAATAATGAATTTAACAATGTGTGATATAAGGGAGCACATACAGTATTTACTGTAAACAGAGTTTTGAAAAACGGAGATATGCATAATGTCGCCTCCGTTTATTTTTTAAGAAAGGTTTCAAATCAAATCAGTACTTTTTGCACAGATCTGTTCTCTTTAGCGCCCCGAAAATGGTGCCAATACAGCATAACAATGTGGCCTATGCAGAACTGATAAATATATACACTCAACACACACAGTTGTGTATGTGTGTGTGTGTGTGTGCGTGCTCGCAAGTGCACATGGCATTTGTCTGTCTGTGTGTCCTTGTGGTCAAACTCGAGATGGGTGTTTCTGGGGTGCGTCCACCCCTTTGTCTACAGAGGAGGGCCAGCAGTCCTGTGGTAGGGCATTATGGGTATCATCCAGTTCATTTAGACCCTCTGTATCTTCTGTATCGTTTATATCATCACTCCTCTCCAAAGCTGTCTGTGTCCGTGAAACCTTTGACCCCTCTGTGACTGTGCTCGACTGGTCTCGTCCATGCTCCTTTCTTTGATACAACCTCTCTTTGCTGGCGAACTCTGGTTATCAGCAAACAACAGAAGACCATGACACTGAGACAGCTCACTAGATATTATTGTGTTATTATTACACATGCATTAAAAGTGTAGTACACACTTTGTATACAATTCTGGATGAATAGACTTGAGTTGTGTGAAACACATGGTGAGACAGTTTTGTGCTGGCTAGGCATAGACAGTGTTAGGGTTAGACCATTTAGTCATGTGGTAATATACTGTGAGAGCTGGGAATATTATAGTGTACAGTGTTCTTTATTTTGTCTATGTTTATAAACAGTTAGTCTGCATTCTGTTGACTTTTTGGATGTGCCTCCTAAGCTTCTACTCTAGAAGACGCTAAACAAGACTGGTCTGTTTGTTATGTTTGCTAAATCAATAAAAAACTCAGTTAGGTTGGGCTACCTTGCTCAGCTAGCTCGTTCCATCTTTCCTTGTTGTGCTGGATAGTGTCAGCTATCTTGCGGTGTACCCGTCTGAGGTCTATGCTGGGCAGGGAGTAGTCAAATGGAGCTCCACAGCCAATATGTCTCTGAACCAACTCCATCACTGTCCCCGCGTCTGTGCCAGTCATGCTAAAAGAAAGACCGACATGTACAAACGCAAAGACCAACACATGCACGTGCAGGCTCGCACACATGTAAGCAAACACCCTCACGTATAAGCACACACACGCATGCTTTGAATTGACTTATACCAGAACACACGGAAGTAAATGCCATTGTTTAATACATCTGCTCTAGTGTCAGATAAACATAATAAACGTAAATACGGAACACTATAATTATGTTACGTTTTGTTTGGTATGGTTCCATAATTGGAAAGGAAAAGGCGCAATGCTCACCATAAAAAATGTGTACAGTGGTTCTTCTTTTAACTTCTTGGTGACAGGGGGGCAGTATTGAGTAGCTTGGATGAATAAGGTGCCCAGAGTAAACTGCCTGCTACTCTGTCCCAGATGCTAATATATGCATATTAGTAATAGTATAGGATAGAAAACACTCTGACGTTTCTAAAACTGTTTGAATGATGTCTGTGAGTATAACAGAACTCATATGGCAGGCGAAAACTTGAGAAAAATCCAACCAGGAAGTCAGAAATCTGAGGCTTGTAGTTTTTTAACTCAGCCCCTATTGTAGATACAGTGGGATATTGGTTATGTTGCACTTCCTAAGGCTTCCACTAGATGTCAATAGTCTTTAGAAGGTTGTTTCAGGCTTCTACTGTGAAGTGGGACCGAATGAGAGAGGAATGAGTCAGGTGTCTGGCAGATTGCCAAAGGCTCTGAGGCGCGGTCATGAGAGAGTTAGCTCTCATTCCATTGCTTTTCTACAGTCATAGAAATTCTCCGGTTGGAACATTATTGAAGATTTATGATAAAAACATCCTAAAGATTGATTCTTTACTTAGTTTGACAAGTTTCTACGGGCTATAACAGAACTTTTTTAACTTTTCGTCCGACATTCGGCTGGACCTGAACGCGCTTTTGGATTTGTTTACCAAACTCCCTAAAAAAAGATTCTATTTGGACATAAATGATGGACATAATCGAACAAAACAAACATTTATTGTGGAACTACGATTCCTGGGAGTGCATTCTGATGAAGATCATCAAAGGTAAGTGAATATTTATAATACTATTTTTGACTAATGTTGACTGCGCAACATGGCGGATATTTCTTTTAGCTGGTTTGGGCTCTGAGCGCCGTACTCAGATTATGCTTTTTCCGTAAAGTTTTTGGGAAATCTGACACAGCGGTTGCATTAAGGAGAACTGTATCTAAAGTTCAATGCATAACACTTTAATTTTCATCAACATTTATAATGAGTATTTATCTGAATTCATGTGGCTCTCTGCACAATCACCGCATGTTTTAGAACTACTGAACGTAACGTTATCTCTATTTGTGCTTTTTCTGACTCCTCTCTTTGGCTGGAAAAATGGCTGTGTTTTTCTGTGAGTTGGAGGTGACCTAACATAATAGTTTGTGGTGCTTTCGCTGTGAAGCATTTTTAAAATCAGACACTGTGGGTGGATTAATGAGAATTTTGTATTTAAAATGGTGTAAAATACTCGTATGCTTGAGGAATTTTAATTATGAGATTTTTGTTGTTTTGAGTTTGGCGTCCTGCACTTTCACTGGCTGTTGGCGAGGACGCTACCGTCACACATATCCCAGAGGTTAAAAGTTGCAAGCTTGCCTCCGCGGGACTTAGAGGTACCCAGCATCACGGCTTCATTGCTCCAGACCACTACAAGGGGGAGTTATAACACTCATTATGCATTTGGGTCCCAAGATTATATATTACCAATCATATTGAGTGGTTCCAATGACGAATTTGACACCCGTCCCTGGATTTTGACGCCCGTCCTTGTCACCCGTCCCTGGTGACTTTTTCAGCAAAGATGTCTGACAAAACATTACGGGGGAAGCAATTATAAAGTCATAATGAGTCAAGCAAAACATTTACCATTGAGAAGAATATATTAGTTAATGTAGAGACTAACAATTGTCCATATTCTTTTGTCATAAAGTTCATTTATGAAAATCTCGATTTAGCTGGTGTTATGACATGAGTACAGTATGACATTGTAATATGTGTTGTTTCATGTTTTAGGGACTAATGAGAAAGTCAGCAAGCCAGGCTGTCATCTTGGGAACATTGTAGCCTGTACATTGAATATATTCACTGATCATGTACTCTTCGTTGACAAATAAAGGTGTGGTTCAGGTATTTATATCTGTGAGACATTCTTTTTCAGTCATATCCAATACCAGGTGTATCAAACTCCATTTTTTGAATGATGCTGTGTCTGGATGTATGTATTACAATTATACACTTAAACAGTGTTTACCACTCCTGCTCCTGGGACATCAATGATTACACATTGTAACTATACAATAGACTAGAAACATGATTTCAGTAAAAGCTTATTTGTAATTCATGAATACAGGAAAAAAATGTTTTGCATATCTAACTCCATTCATCTGCATTAATCTGAGGGACACAGGATAGTATTTCAATGAGATACTTAATTTCAACAAGTGGAGAATGTGAAACGTTTTATTGAAAGAAGTTCATTATCCAGGTGTCATAAATACATAACACATGCATTATAATTATGATAATTGAAATATTATATTATAAATACAAGTTCAATCTGTACTTCAATGCACATATGGAGTGCATTATAAAACGTGGAAGAAATACGAGGTGGGGAGAGAGGTGTAGAAGACCGAAAGGGAAAGAGGTAAGAACAGAAGCAGACAGCATATGATTAAATGAATTACAGTGCTACCCTAATATTCTCTCAGTTCATCACAATTACAGTGTCTCTAACAGTGTCTCCTAACCAGCCTTGGGACCCCAGTTGGCCCAAAGCTTATCTTAAGAGCGGGTGAGGTGGCGATGACGGGACTGGCTTCCTCTCTCACATAAAAACATACCTGGAGATGAGAGACAGATGGATAGAGAAAGAGCATGATTAAGCCTTGTTTTTTTTTTATTCTAACACGGTCAGTCATCAGAATCATCAGGTGAAATGCAAATCTGACCTTGGATCATTAACTCTGGGACTACTACATCTCTGTCTGTATTTCAATGGAAAGCATCTCTTTAATAATACATCCTGTTGACCCGACCATGTCATCAGTGGGTGTAGCTGGTGCATAGAAGTCAAGCGCAGGAGAGCAGAGATGAGTGGACAAAGCACTTTACTGAAGCAATCATTATAACAGAACGCAAACGCGTCACAAAAAGAAATGCCCAAAGAACAAGTGAGGCAGCACAAAGTACCATAACCACGTACAAAGTACCGTCTGCCACAAAGCACGGGTGTAAAACAGAACCCGGCGCAAACCAGCCGGAAGTGTGCAAACCTGACAATAAACAATTACACACACAGACATGGGAGGAACAGAGGGTTAAATACAGGACGAGTAATGAGGGAAATGTAAACAAGGTGTGCGGGAAAACAAGTCAAAACAAATGGAAAATGAAAGGTGGATGGCTGGAAGATCGGTGACGTCAACCGTCGAACGCCGCCCGAACAAGGAGAGGAACCGACTTTGGCGGAAGTCGTGACCTCTCAGCTATGATCATGCTGTGCTCTCTGTGTCAGCCAGTTCAGATGCGGGAGGGGTTCACCAACACTGCTGATATAACCTAGAGGATTTAGGGAGAAGGGGGAGAGGGATGAAGTTGTTAAGGAGAGAGAATGTTATTGTGTGTGTGTGGTCTCACCTGGTGTCCACAGTAAGGGCCTACAGAGTACTTTATGCTGAAAAACAGACACATGAAGACAAACAATAGAAGATAATTCATTATTAGACATAAATACCACTTAAAGCTTGATGATGACTTGATCATTTCAATCAGCTGTGTAGTGCTAAGGCAAAACCCAAAATGTGCACAGGTGTTTGGAGCATTCCGATATTCCACAGCTGGTGAGGTGTCGGGTTCACCTCTGTACTTAAAGGGTGATTATTCCAACTCTCTGTGAAATGCTGCAGATCTGCCCACAGACGAGGTAGGAACACATATCCCACACAGAAGAGATGGATATTCTTCTTCCTCCAAACTGTGCATGTGAGACAGGTTCCATGTGCAACAAGACAGGCAGAGAGGAAGAGAGAAAAATAACAGTTTAATTACCTCTGGTTATGGACACTTTTGCCAGCAATAAAGCTCCACTGCCTGTTCCTCGGACAGTGAACATCTGACAATGTCTACATTTTCGACCCCTTGATCAACTCGCACTCTGAAAGTAAAGAAAATAGCTTATTTTTTGTATATATGAAAACAATAACTGAGATATGACCGCTCAATCTAAAGCAGCGAATGTCATTTTCAGGATACGTCAATACAGCACAGAAAGCTTAACACCAGACTGGTATTGTGGTTGTTCATTAGGTGATGGGAAATATGCAATATGTATACAAAATGTTGTATCTTGAAAAAAAGCATTGGAATTAAAAGTGAAACGTTTAACCTATTAACCTGCTTCCTTATTTATGTATTACCAGTTGATGAAGAACAACTCTAATTTCATACATCATTTCACATTTTTCTAGGAATAAGAAAGAATTTTAAAAAATTAAATAACTTCTTAGATTTGATGGAGACATTATATATCTTAATACCTTATCAATTTATGATTTGTATCAATGTGGACGCAAGACAGGGGGTGCAGGAACAGAGTATTTTTGCCGAGCAATGCAACAAAGCTGGATCATTCTGGCAATGATACCTCCACCATCTACACGCTAACTCTTCACCATTGTACACGATGGCCCATTGCTCTGAGACATCCTTTGACCATTCTAAAGCCAGCATGGGGAATCCTTGTCTTAATGGCGCTGACTTTCTGGTCTAACTCTTTATATGACATATCAGAATAGCATTCCCTGACAAACATATTGTGTTCTTTCATCCTTCTGTAAAAAAAAAAAGGTAACGTTACACTGTCATGAAATATGATTATAATGTAAACTCACCCCATTCCGTACAAATGTGCGCAACCGCAACATTCAAACAAGGCTACAAAGAAAACGAATGGGACTGTAGCGACTGTGTTGACTTGAAAATCTGGGGTGTGAACTACGTTTCTATTCAAGCGTTGATCGACATGGTAACGGCTATATAGTATTGGAGAAAAGTTGAAAAAAAACGGACTCTCCGTTACATCATGACGTGTCATGCTGTAATGTACAGCACGCAGCATAAAGCAACTATTTATGTCTTACAATCTCTCTCCACCAGGTGTAGCACTTCTCTCATTGTTTAAAAACAAGAAATGGACAGTGACGGGTAAGGGGGGATACCTAGTCATTTTTTGTGTCATCACTGCATGCGATCATGACTCTCAAAGCCGCTGTTTACTTCTGAAGATCACTTTAGCACCGCCCTAAAAACCTGATTCAAATTCGACACAAACCTTCAAATAGGTATGTAATGGCACATTATATAAACTCTTTTATAGTGTTTTCTTTACATTTTAGAGGCGATAAGGTGATAAGTTGGACAGATCGAGTGAAAAAAAAGCAATTTTCCCACACAACACCTCTCCTTCTCACTACCACGCATTAGTTTCGCTTCCCCACCCGCCATTTTTAAAAAGACCTGACGGGGCTCATTGCCTTCTTTAATCATGCAGAAACGGGCAGCGTGGGGTCATTGTAATTGACTCTGTTGGAAAGGTGAGAAATTGTGCTTTACAATAGTATTGACATTACAGTTGATCTGGAAGTATTACGTTTTTGCGGCGCTAAAATAAGGTCAATTGTACGGACCAAGACGATGTACAAAAGTGAGTGAGTTTAAGTTATATTGACAATGAAATAAATAGGACATGGCCTGCTTATGAGTTGCTATGAAAGAAAGATTAATTCAAAAGATGAATTAGATTAATTAAACTGAAAATGGCGAGAACAGGCTAAATGATTTTGGTTAGTTTGAGAATAATAAGTGCATGATTTATCATTCTACGGTATGTATGTATGTATGTATGTATGTATGTATGTATGTATGTATGTATGTATGTATGTATGTATGTATGTATGTATGTATGTATGTAATATAGTACAATGTTATGAACCGACACTGAATCATAGGAGCTAACTACTAGAAATGTAAAAGTTGGAAGGAAGAATGCCCAGTGCTGCTTACCTGAGATGCCATCATCACACAGTCCATCTTCGTAGGTGTCCGCTATTCCTTTGTGTCGGAAAGAAAGGCTGAACAATATTGGTTGTGGCCAAACTGACAATAAATGGTCAAAATGGAGGGTGGTTGATAGCAAAAGAAAAATTATTTTGAGGGAATAAAATGCATAACGTTTTGCACTCTATCACAAATTATTTGCCTCGTTTTTGCTGTCGGAACAATTCTTTTTGGATTTAAAATAAAAAAGTTGCTTTAAGAAAAATTATTTTTGACTTGAAAATAAAAACGTTTTGCTCTAGACCAAAATACATACATTTGTTGCAAGTTGGGGAGGTGGGCTAATAGCTGAACAATAGACTATTCAACCTGTACTAAATATTAGTCTAATAGCCGAGCTAGGTGTGAAACCCAACATTTATTGACTTGATGATTCCCATTTCTTAGCTTAGCTAAATGGTATAGTCATTGTGCGCTCTGAATGGACATTCGGGTGCATTTGTAAATTCGCCCTGGCTATCTACTCCGATTTCAGAGCACTCACGTCTGAGTGTACGAGCGCTCAACACCTGTTGAATATGGCCGGTGTCAGTAAACGTCGACAAAAAAGCAGCAGTTACAGTCACCATCGCTCTGGTTAACACAAAAACTGCCTTACCAGCTCTCCTTGGGTGAGTAAAATGGTCAGAGTGGTCTCATTTTGTCTGGAAGTAGCTAGCTTGGGAGCTTGACTGCCATTGTAAGGCCAGAATGCTCATATCAACCCTACTCCTCGGCCGAACGTCCAGTGTGTGCTCAGAGAGAGAAACGGTCTGAATTTACCCAGCAAGTACCAGTCAAATGTTTGGACACACCTACTCATTCCAGGATTTTCTTTATTTGTACTATTTTCTACATTGTAGAATAACAGTGAAGACATCACAACTATGAAATCAAGTTAATAAGAACAAATTCTTAATTACAAGGACAGCCTACCTCCCCGTCGGGGAATTGAACCCCGGTCTCCCTTCCGGTCCGCACAACACAGGGATTCTTTAGCTAAATATCCCAGTACTGTACTGCCGACCGTCAGTTTTTTTTTTTTTTTTTCATGGAATAGAAACACCATAATATTAATCAAATTAATTAAGCAAGTACCAGTCAAAAGTTTGGACAGACCTACTCATTCCAGGATTGTTCTATGTTTTTTCTATTTTCTACATTGTAGAATAATAGTGAAGACATCACAACTATGAAATAACACATATGGCATCAGTTAAGAACTAATTCTTATTTACAAGGACAGTCTACTCCTTCTTCCCCGTTGGGGGATTGAACCCCGGTCTCCCGCGTGCCTGCAACATGGAAGAGTATCAAATGCTTCTCAAAGACGCCCTCTGCTGGTCAAACTAGCAATAACTTGCATTGACAGAAAAATGGCTGCATATAGATAACGCGCCACAGAATGCTGCAGCAGCCTGCAAGGTGTGCTGGGGTATGATGCAACTTTTAAAGGAGGATCCACTGTATGTGTTCAGACAGCATTAATTTGATGACATGGCTATGCTTGTTGTCATAGTAACAACGGGTGTGTGCACAGTGGTGTAGGCTGATTGGTGGTGGTGCTCCTATCACTTAGAAGTTATGTAGCAAGCTAGGGTGACAACAATGCCTGCTACGGACGTTTCCCAGTTGCTTAGTGTAAGAACACTTTTAAAGCCTCAAAGGATAGATAAGATGATCCAACTTGCAAGACTAGTCCTTTTTGGCCAGCCACAGCTGTCAACTAGCTAACTAGGTAGATGTTTAGCTTTCTAGCACATTCAATAATAGTTTGCTCCACAGCTACCACATGTTCTTGTCAAAACTATCAACAGGGTAGTTAGCAAGCAAGCAACATGATATGCCAAATAACAGTCTAAAAATCACTTGAGGGGAATATTTCAGATTTGACCTTTAAGACACAAGTTGCATGGCCAGGAATCAGATTTATATCTGATTTCAAACCACCTGTGAAATGTGTCTTGATATATCTGATTCTATGTGCTTTTTGGGTGTTTCAGACTGGAGGAAAAAGAACAAATTTGAATCAGACATGCCAATGTGAACAAGGCTTTAGAGAATTGTATACACCATTAACATACTATTTTACCCAATGGAAACAGCAACAATCTCAAAAAACATAACTTTAAAACAACTAATTTCAACTAAGCCACAGGAGTGATCAGCTTCTGGCACCATGCTTATTTGAATTATCATGATTTATGATGGTCTGGAGCTCTTTATAGGACGTTGTGTGGTGTTGACTGTTTTTGTTGAGTCTGTTCTGTTTGTCACTGTTCATTTCTGGGTGTGAAAATCAATAAAGAAATGTGAATCACAAAAAAAGATGTCCACAAAACCTTCAGTACCTGTCTGAAGAACTCCATGAGGGCCTGTGTCCAGCGGTAGTGCAAAGGCCAGTCCTTGGCTGGGTGGCTTCTGTCAGCCGCATGTAGCATCAGAGAGAGAACCTTGGCCTTGTCCACACTGAACTTCACAGACAAGCATACATCAGCCCATACACACAAAAATGCAAGCGTACATGCAAATGCACATATAGACACGCACACAGGCAGACACACACATATGCATGCAAACACACACAAGCTCACACAAAGACACACAGAGGAAGGAAAGAAAGGGTCAGTTGTGTATGCGTGTGTGTGTTTGTGCTCCTCTGTTTAGAGAGGAATCTTCAGGACGAAAGTGTTGTTAAGAGGTGCGATTAGAAGATCCGAAGTGTCTCAAAGCCTCTTGAGTAGAGTGGGAAGGAAGATTGGCGGGGTAGTTTGGAGTGCAACAGATAGAGGAGAGGAACAGTGAGAAAGGAGTGGACAGAGTGTGAAGACACACCCGTCTGTCTGACTGCTGCAAAGCACTCCTCATGGTCTTGATCTGCTGAAAGTGGCACAATTGGTCAGGACCATCTCAATTACCAGTGCATGACCATCTCAATTACCAGTGCATGACCATCTCAATTACCAGTGCACCGAGCTCCCTGCAAACACATGCAGGCACACACACAAGTTCACACATGCATACACAAACGTGGATACCTGTTGTTAGCTCCGTTGTTTCCTCTGTGTCTCCCTGGATCTACTAATGGATAACCCCTTACTGCCAGTCATCTTTAGGTTGAGTTTTAACAGTATATATTTATATCCTGCTCTTTCCCCACATTTAGTCATTACTCCACTCTATTCAATACTGAGAACTGTTCCCTTTCATATAAAAAAAAGTGTCAAATTACATTTCACAACTGAAAAGTGTTGGTGATCCACAGAACCATTTGTCTTTCTAAATCTGGGTTGGGGTCAATTTGAATTGAAGTCAGTCAATTCAGGAAGTAAACTGAAATTACAATTCAATAACTGGTCAGTAAGCTAAAAGGAGAAGGTATTTATTCAATTCTTTCAATTTTGGGATTTGAAATTCAAATCACTTTCTGAATTGACCCCCAACCCAGTTCTAAATGAGACATACGAAAGAGGGAGAGTGATGACTGACCTGGTCTGGATATGGAAGTTGTTGGTGGTCCCTGTGTGCTCAAAGTCATGATTTGCTGCAGCAAACACCATGGCTAAATCTCTAGGTCATTGAGCCAGTGCTGCAAAATGAATATCTAGGTTAGAGATCTAGTATAGCTTCTTTGCATGTGTGACAGTGTGTGTGTATGCAACACAATAACTACAATTAGCTATGCAAAATGGCAACACTGCATTGTTAGGTAGGAGGCAGGATTGCCATTTTGCAGAGCTAATTGTGTTATTGCATTGTGAACGTACTTAGGGTATAAATTAGGCTTAACTCACCATAACACCGGTGTGAAGCATTAGGTAGTGTGCGGTCTGCGTGACATCGGAAGCGTGGATCAGGTTGTGATAGGGGTTTCAGTGCTTGTTGTAGACCACCTCCAGAGCCTCCACAAAGGATACCAGGGAAGACATAGGTATCTGATGAAGGGAGGATAGGACATTTACACCTCAAGCCTAAGTAAGTCATTTAACATTCTTTATATGTGCCTGTTGGAGCTGTCCTGGTTAAATAAACCAATATAAAAGTGTCAAAACGGCAAACCTGCCCATCTGGCACTCTAGGCAGACTCGGGAAAACGCTCAAAGTATTTGAACGGCTTTTTCAAATATTTCAACCCAGGTCTGATTGATGAGAATATTTTTGAACATCTGACCCAAAAGGGGTTTGATCAGGTCATATCTGTTGAGGAGCTCATAGACCAAGAACTTGAGTGCATGTTCCCCGTTAGCTTCATGGAGCACAAAGACATCAAATGACCACTTGTCCACATCCTGCAGGCAACAAGAGAAAATACTACTTTAAAAGTTTACTGAGTTTGACAGTTATATAAAGAACATAAGTCATAGTCTTAAAGGGATTTTTCACCCAAATTACAAAATAACACATTGTTTTCCTGAAGGCTCGGACACACCAATAGCGTTTGCCTACCGAGATTACTTAGCCCCTCTGAACAGAGTGCCAGACGTATTTTGCAAACTGAGTCCAACATGATTTTACATGTAGAATCATGTGAAGATGTAAGCAGTTTATGGACAATGTATGAGAGCAATCAATGCTTTGGTTTTATTTCCCTAGCACTGTTTCCAAATGCTAACATTTTAACATTTGGGACACAAATCCCATTCAAGTCATGGTACCGATAGCATTTTTCATGCATCATGTCCAAATCATCCGAAAGTATCTAAAATTGATTGTGAAGCTCAACAAAGTAACTTATAGAAGTTTTGAACATGTGATAAAAATGCTAATATTGGTATCATGACTTGACATGACTTAAAATTTTAGCATTGGGAAACCGTGACAGAATAAGACATTTTGTAATTTGGGTATACTGTCCCATTAATAACTGATGTCAGTCTCAGAGGGTAATTGTTAGTCATTATTGGAACTTCACTGTTGCTTTGATTACAGCATCATACTAATCGGGTCCCAGATCTCAGTTTCTGTTGTTTGGCCAATTACCATAGGAGTTGGCAAGAGGTCTGGGACCAGGATATATCATTGTTCCTGTAACCAAGAAAGTAAAGGTATCTGAACTAAATGACTATCACCCCATAGCACTCACTTCTGTCATCATGAAGTTATTTGAGAGACTAGTCAAGGATCATATCATCTCTACCTTAGCTATCACCCTAGGCCCACTTCAATTTGCTCACCGCCCCAATAGATCAACAGATGATGCAATCACCATCACACTGCGCAAGAGGAATACATATGTAAGGATGCTGTTCATTGACTATAGCTCAGCACCATAGTACCCCCCAAGCTCATCATTAAGCTCGAGGCCCTGGGTTTGAACCCCGCCATGTGCAATTGGGTCCTGGACTTCCTGACGGCCACCCCCAGGTGGTGAAGGTGGGAAACAACACCTCCACTTCACTGATCCTCAACACTGGGGACCCACAAGAGTGTGTGCTCAGCCCCCTCCAGTACTTCCTGTTCACACAAGACTGCATGGCCAAGCATGCCTCCAACTCAATCATCAAGTTCGCAGACAACACAACAGTAGTAGGCTTGTTTACCAACAATGACGAGACAGCCTACAGGGAGGGCTCTGGGAGTGTGGTGCCAGGGAAATAATCGTGGACTTCAGGAAACAGCAGAGGGAGCACCACATTGACAGGGCCGCAGTGGAGAAGGTGGAAAGCTTCAAGTTCCTCGGCGTACACATCATAGACAAACTCAAATGGTCCACCCACACAGACAGTGTGGTGAAGAAGGAGCAACAGTGCCTCTTAAACCTAAGGAGGCTGAATAAATGTAGCTTTGCACCTAAAACCCTCACAACATTTTACAGATG
This sequence comes from Oncorhynchus nerka, assembly GCF_034236695.1. Classification (NCBI taxonomy): domain Eukaryota; kingdom Metazoa; phylum Chordata; class Actinopteri; order Salmoniformes; family Salmonidae; genus Oncorhynchus; species Oncorhynchus nerka. The sequence continues at coordinate 179,089 of NW_027040324.1, read as the reverse complement.
CACAATTGAGAGCATCCTGTCAGGCTGTATCACCGCTTGGTACGGCAACTGCACCACCCACAACCGCAGGGCATCACCGCATCATGGAAATAACCTCTCACCGGGGGCATACTACCTTCCTTCCAGGACACCTACAGCAATTGATGTCACAGGAAGGCCAAAAGATCATCAAGGACAACAACCACCTGGGCCCCTGCCTGTTCACCCCGTTATTATCTAGACAGCGAGGTCAGTACAGGTCCCAAAGCTGTGACAGAGAGCCTGAAAAACAGCTTCTATTCTATGTTTTACCTTTATTTAACCAGGCAAGTCAGTTAAGAACAAATTCTTATTTTCAATGACGGCCTAGGAACAGTGGGTTAACTGCCTGTTCAGGGGCAGAACGACAGATTTGTACCTTGTCAGCTCAGGGGTTTGAACTTGCAACCTTCCGGTTACTAGTCCAACGCTCTAACCACTAGGCTACCCTGCCGCCCCAAAGACGCAGTGTGAGTGGACGGATGATCTCAGCATTTCCCACCGTAAAGAATGGAGGAGGTGTCATGGTGTGGGGGTGCTTTGCTTGTGACCGTTCCTGTGATTTATTTGGAATTCAAGGCACACTTAAAACCTGTTAGTGCTCCCTTCGTGTGCCAATCCCTTTAGCGGGATTGATTTGACAACATCTAGTGAAATTGCAGAGCGCCAAATTCAAACTACAGAAATATCAATATTCAAGATTCACGAAAATAAGTGTAATACATCAAAATAAATCTTAACTGATTGTTAATCCAGCCGCAGTGTCAGATTTCAAAAAGGCTTTACGGTGAAAGCAGACCATGCTATTATCAGAGGACAGCGCCCCGCATACAAACACATGAAAATAATTTTCAACCAGGCAGGTGGCAACACAAAAGTCAGAAATAACGATATAATAAATGCCTTACCTTTGAAGATCTTCTTTTTGCAATCCCAAATGTCTCAGTGACACAATGAATAGTCATTTTGTTCGATAAATTCCTTCTTTATATCCCCAAAATGTCAATTTATTTGGCTCGTTTGATTCAGAAATACATTGGTTCCAACTCGCCCAACATGACTACAAAGTATCTAATAAATTACCTGTAAAGGAATACCTGGTGGCTAGGTAGTCTCCTTTAGGACTACTCCAAATAATCTTGGCTCTGACACATACAGTACCAGTCAAAAGTTTGGACACACCTACTCATTTCATGGTTTTTCTTTAATTTTACTATCATGTAGTAACCAAAATGTTGAACAAATCCAAATATATTTTATATTTGAGATTCTTCAAAGTAGCCACCCTGCATTGATGACAGCTTTGCACACTCTTGGCAGTCTCTCAATGAGCATGATCTCTGTTATGTGTTATTTCATAGTTTTAATGTCTTATTCTACAATGTAGAAAATAGTACAAAAATAAAGAAAACCCCTGGAATGAGTAGGTGTGTCAACTTTTGTCTGGTATTGTACACAAACACAAACGCAAGCTTTGCGGGGCCATCAACCCATCTGAATACCCCTCACACGGTACAGTATCCCGTGGATCATAAATTAGCCGAACTTTTATAACCTAATTATTAACACTTCAAATGGGGTTCTGTAATATTTTATTTGAAGTGAGACAGTTTCGGTCATTCATAACATGGCCATTTAGACTCTTTATCACAAGATGCTGTACTTACTTTAAAGTCCGAAACTTTCAGTCATTTATAATCTACGTCCACACAAAACCCAACTACACTCTGCCACCCCCTTCTGTTGTTCACTGTCTTAGTGAAGTGAAAACTTGGATGAACAATCAAGTTCATAGGCCCCAACTCCCTCAACAAGAAACTGGGTCAACATGACAATCAACGGGTGCACCATCCACTCCAACTCCACAGTCAGGAACCTTGGTGTCATTCGAATCCCACATCCAGAAAATCACTGTCAGCCTTCTTCCACCTCAAAAATATCTCATGACTCAGACCCTCTCTCACTGATCCCCTGCTGAAACCCACATTCATACCTTTGTATTATCACGCCTGGACTTCAACATATCCAAAATTCAGCTGCACAAGTCCTCACACACACCAGACCTTGGGACTACATCATCCCCACCCTCATCAAACTACACTGGCTCCCAGTTCAATACAAGATCACATTAATTAAAGTTGCTCATGCTCAGCTACAAAGCACTCAATGGACTGGTGGCAACATATTGAACTTTACTGACCTCCTGCACCCCTACACTCCTACCTATTGACTGTGCTCCCCTGACACTGGCCTCCTCACAATCCCTCGCACCAGGCATGGGAGACCGGGCTTTTAGAAGTGCAGCTCCCCAACTCTGGAACTCCCTTTCTCTCCATGTCAGAACCTCACAATCCTTACACACATTAATATTCTCTGTGTTAGCTTTTATCTTCTCTCTTGTTGACTTTCTTGTTTAGTCTGTCATCATTAAGTGTTCTCCATGGCTAGTCTGTCATTACGTTTAGTGTACTTTTATATACTCACTTATTTTAATGTGTGATTTATTTCCATTTTTATCCTGGTGATTTTAATGTGAACCATATGTAAAGTGACGTTGGCTGTTGTGAAAAGCTCTTAAAATAAAATGTATTATTATTATTATTATTATAATACATACATAAATGCCTTGTATCATATGACATTGGTGGTTATGTCACACAGTTCTGCCACAGTTATGAACCCTTTATAGAGCGTGACATATGGTTACAGATTATTTGTGACACATTTATGTAGTGCTTATGAAGCCTTTATGAAGTTCTTAAGAAGCCTTCATAAGATTCACTTTGTTTAAAGCATTACTGAAAATGTTATGTAAATGTGTGAGTAACTAGATTATTAACATTTCAAAATGTGTGAGTAATGATTGATAAATAGCGTGCAAAACTGTTTGAAATGCCTTATAAATAGTTTATTAAAGATCGTTAAAATAAATTATTATCTGGAACTCCACTCTCCTTTTTTGAATAAGAAAATCCTGTACCTCTCCATAAAGATGCCAGCCTGGACGGCGTGGACGATACTGCGAAACCGCGGCTTCTCCTCCGGCCGCCACTGCTGTGACACGGCGATCTTCCTGGTGAAGGTGGAGGCCAGCCAATCATGGACCTCAGGAGGAACAGAGTCAGCCTGGATATCACAGAGCTCATCCTCAGTGTCGAGAAGCCATCTGTGACGAGACAGTAATTACAGTAACTCCCACAGCCAGTCATACGCATTCAAAAACTCAATGTGTCGCTAACTCAAATAGCGCAGCAAAATCAATACACTGTTTCATGTTTAATTATACGAATTAATAATGCTATAACTGACGTCAAAGACAATCTAATTTAACCTAATTGGCAGCATTGCCTTTTATATTGTTTAATCCAGGCTGAAGCAATTTGATTTCTGGGGCAGAAAGGCATAATATAATGTATTTAATAAAAAATCATGCTACTTGATAACACTTTACGTAACAATGCATTTATTCACATTATGTAACAGTGTAATTATTCTGATAGTACAGTTAAAATGTATTGTAATTACTCATTGTTACACTACTAGGGCTGGGTGATATGGTCAAAATGTCACATCACAATATTTTATTTTATATTTGATGACTTTTTTGAATGCATTACCCAAAGATGGCAACATACCACATAATTCTAAGTGGTTTAATTGGGGATTTCTCCATTCTGATTGTTTTACACTGTTCAAACAAACTTCAACCAAAGATAATAGGGTGACTAACAGTGAAGTAGTCCTATTTGTAGAACTTTTCATAGGAATCAAATCCTCCTTGCCTCTAACTCAGGTACTATACGCACAATAACTTGTTGAATTACAGCATTTACTTAGGCCTTACAAACCTGACTCAGTTTCAACAGCTCTGTCAGGAGGAATGGGCCAACATTCACCTAACTTATCGTAGGAAGCTTATGGAAGGCTACCCAAAATGTTTGACCCAAGTTAAACAATATAAAAGGCAATGCTACCAAATACTAATTGAGTGTATGTAAAATTCTGACCCACTGGGAATGTGATGAAAGAAACAAAAGCTGAAATAAATCATTCTCTACTATTCTGACCTTTCACATTCTTAAAATAAGTGGTGATCCTAACTGACCTAAGAATGGGAACTTTTAAGAGGATTAAAATGTCAGGAATTGTGAAAAACGGAGTTTAAATGTATTTGGCTAAGGTGCATGTAAACTTCTGACTTCAAGTGTGTGTTTGATAGTTACAGTTAAAGTCAGAAGTTTATATATACCATACCATAGATAATGTTGTACCTGTTTCCTCCAGCATCTTCACAAGGTCCTTTGCTGTTGTTCTGGGATTGATTTGCACTTTTCGCACCAAAGTACAATCATCTCTAGGAGACAGAACGTGCCTCCTTCCTGAGCGGTATGACAGCTGCGTTGTTAACAAGAAATTTGTGGAGTGGTTGAAAAACGAGTTTTAATGACTCCAACCTAAGTAATGTAAACTTCCGACTTCAACTGTACATTAGTAATGGAAACACAGACTCTTTGTTTAAGTATTAAAATGATCCTTTTGTAATACAATTGTAGGCAGAATTTGGTACAGTATATGATAGCTCTACCCAGGTTCTGCAAAATGTCTAAAACATCCTGTAACTCATATAGCCTCTCCCATTCCTCCTTGTGTGATTTTCCCTGGCAACAACATTTTAATAAATCTAACCTCCAGCCATCTTGTCAGCAATTAAAAGCTCCGAAGTGGGTTAGACTGAAACTTGACCTTTCATCACAAGTATAGGGTCATAACAAGGTGAACGAGTCCAAGCATCTTCTGACAGGTGGCTGTTTTCATTAGGCCTGCGGCAGCCTTGTGTTCTCAGAAAACCAGTCGTATTCTCAGAACCTCAGATAGCCAGGTGGGGCCCAGACAGGAGGCATATGTATGAACGTAGGCGGATTCCTTCTTCTGATACTGTCTGAAGGGCAAAACACTCAAAACTGGTGTTAATACACACACATTTTATCATAACACAACTTATTAACCCTTTAAAAGGGATGAGGCCTTGGTTTAACCCCTTCAGTATCAAGAATGGTCCACCACCCAAAGGACATCCACCCAACTTGACACAACTGTGGGAAGCATTGGAGTCAAAAATTTGCCAGCATCCCTATGGAATGCTTTCGACACCTTGTAGAATCTATGTCCCAATTAATTGAGGCTGTTCTGAGTGCAAAGGAGGGGTATGTTCTTAATGTTTTGTACACTCCATGTATGTACATTTTGAGTGAGTAATTTAGTCTAATTTACTGCAATATAAATACTAAAAAATATATGTTGTGTTAATCAGTCTTTAAAACTAAATTAACTTGTAATTTTCATTTGTTACTTGTTTTTGAGCTACACTACCGGTCAAAAGTTTTAGAACATGTAAGGACCGACGCCGGAGATGAAAAGCAGGTACGGTGAGTCAACATTTAATCAGGAAATGAACAAAGACCAAGACAAGAACAGCGTCAGCACATGCGTACAAACCGACAATTACTGCTGCAGCAGGGAATAGAATGAGTAGGTGTTCTTTCACGCCTGCTCCAGCTCTCCCTCCCTGGCATGTGGAAGGCGCCAGGCTTCAGGCTCCCTATCATTACGCACTCCTGCCACCATCAGTAAGCACACCTGCCTTTCTCCGTCACGCGCATCAGCGATTATTGGACTCACCTGGACTCAAGTCACCTCTGTCATTACCTCCCCTATATCTCTGTGTTTGAGCCAATCAGTTGTGTTGTGACAAGGTAGGGGGATATACAGAAGATAGCCCTATTTGGTAAAAGACCAAGTCCATATTATGGCAAGAACAGCTCAAATAAGCAAAGAGAAATTAAAGTCAATCATTACTTTAAGACATGAAGGTCAGTCAACTGCCTGTTGCTCAGGCCCTGAAGCCAGGATATGCATATAATTGGTACCATTGGAAAAAAACACTCTGAAGTTATAGGGGACTATAACACAATAGATATGGTAGGAGAAAATCCAAAGAAAAATCAACCAGAATAAAAAAAAATTGAGAGCATATGCTTTTCCATTAGAACCTATAGGGGAAAAATTAAATCCAGCTCCCAGTATGCAATTCCTATGGTTTCCACTGGATGTTAGTAGTCTTTGATCAACATTTCATGCTTCCCAAACAAGGAAGATTAATGAGTTTTAGTACTGGGACTCTGAGTTGGAAATCAGTCTATGTGCGCGCGATGAAGAGGACGCTTACCTGCTAATATTGTTTTCCTATTGAACATACTTCTTTCCGTATGAAATATTATAGTTTAATTAAATTTTAGGGTATCTGAGGATTAAATAGAAATATATTTTGACTTGTTTTAACAAATTTAGAGGTATCTTTTTGGATTCCTTTCTCTGCACGTTGAACGAGTGGATTACTCAAAATGATGGCGCCAACTATACTGACTTTTTGGGATATAAAGAAGGATTTTACCTAACAAAAAGACACTACATGCTGTAGCTGGGACCCTTTGGATGACAAATCAGAGGAAGATTTTCAAAAAGTGAAAATGTAATCGCTATTTGTGAATTTATGAAACCTGTGCTGGTGGAAAACTATTTTGATGTGGGGCGCCGTCTTCACACAATCGCATGGCATGCTTTCACTGTAAAGTCTATAGTAAATCAGACAGGGCAAACCAAATCAAATGTTATTAGTCACATGTGCCAAAATGCTTACTTACGAGTCCCTAATCAACAATACAGTTCCAAAAAAAATATTGATTAAGAATAAGAGATTAAAGTAAATAGTAATTAAAGAGCAGCAGTAAAATAACAATAGCGAGATTACAAACAGGGGGTTACCGATACAGAGTCAATGTGCGGGGGCGCTGATTAGTTGAGGTAGTATGTACATGTAAGTAGAGTCATTAAAGTGACTATATATAGATGACAAGAGAGAGTAGCAGTTGTGTAAAGACGGGGAGGGGCAATGCAAATAGTCTGGGTAGCCATTTGACTAGATGTTCAGGAGTCTTATGACTTGGGGTAGAAGCTGTTTAGAAGCCTCTTGGACCTAGACTTGGCACTTTGGTACCGCTTGCCGTGCGGTAGCAGAGAGAACTATCTATGACTAGGGTTGCAAGAGTCCTTGACAATTTTTATGGCCTTCCTCTGACACCGCCTGGTTTTGTGGTCCTGGATGGCAGGAAGCTTGGCCCCAGTGATGTACTGGGCCATTCACACTACCCTCTGTAGTGCCTTGCGGTCGGAGACCGAGCAGTTGCCATACCAGGCAGTGATGAGGCAGTTGTAGAACCTTTTGAGGATCTAAGGACCCATGCCAAATCTTTTTGGTCTCTTGAGGGGGAACAGGTTTTGTCATGCCCTCTTCACAGCTGTCTTGGTGTGCTTGGACCATGTTAGTTTGTTGATGTGGACACCAAGGAACTTGAAGCTCTCAACCTGCTCCACTGCAGCCCGTTGATGAGAACGGGGGCGTGCTCGGTCCTCCTTTTCCTGTACTCCACAATCATCTCCTTTGTCTTGATCACGTTGAGGGAGAGGTTGTTGTCCTGTCAACACACGGCCAGGTCTCTGACCCTCCCATAGGCTGTCTCGTTGTTGTCAATGATCAGGCCTACCACTGTTGCGTCATCGGAAAACTTAACGATGGTGTTGGAGTCGTGCCTGGCCGTGCAGTCATGAGTGAACAGGGAGTGCAAGAGGGGACTGAGCACACAACCCTGAGAGGCCCCTGTGATGAGGATCAGTGTAGTGGATGTGTTGTTACCTACCCTTACCACCTGGGGGGTGGGCCATCAGGAAGTCCAGGATCCAGTTGCAGAGGGAGGTGTTTAGTCCCAGGGTCCTTAGCTTAGTGATGAGCTGTGTGGGCACTATGGTGTTGAACGCTGAGCTGTAGTCAAAGTGCAATAAGGAATTCATCATCTGTGGATCTGTTGGGGTGGTAAATTTGTGTGGGTCTAGGTTTTCTGGGATGATGGTGTTGTGACCATGTTGTGACCATGACCAGCCAAAGCACTTCATGGCTACAGATGTGACTGCTTCGGGTCATTAGTCATTTAGGTAGGTTACCTTAATGTTCTTGGGCACAGGCACTATGGTGGTCTGCTTAAAACATGCTGGCATTACAGACTGTGACAGGGAGAGGTTGAAAATGTCAGTGAAGACACGTTTGGTAATCAGTCTGGCCCTGCGGCCTTATGAATGTTGACCTGTTTAAAGGGCTTACTCACATTGGCTGCGGTGAGCGTGATCACACAGTCTTCTGGAACAGCTGGTGCTCTCATGCATGTTTCAGTATTATTTGCCTCGAAGCGAGCATAGAAGTAGTTTAGCTTGTCTGGTAGGCTCGTGTCACTGGGCAGCTCTCGGCTGGGCTTCCCTTTGTTGTCTGTAATGGTTTGCAAGCCCTGCTACATGCAACGAGCTTTAGAGTTGGTGTAGGTCGATCCGATCTTAGTCCTGTATTGACGCTTTCCCTGTTTGATGTTTCGTCTGACGGCATAGCGGAATTTCGTATACGCTTCCGGGTTAGAGTCCCGCTCCTTGAAAGTGGCAGCTCTAGCCTTTAGCTCAGTGCGGATGCTGCTTGTAATCCATGGCTTCTGGTTGGGTATGTACGTACAGTTACAGTGGGGACGACGTCATCGATGCACTTATTGATGAAGCCAATGACTGATGTGGTGTACTCCTCAATGCCATCGGAGGAATCACGGAACATTTTCCAGTCTGTGCTAGCAAAGCAGTCCTGTAGCTTAGCATCTGCTTCATCTGACCAGTTTTTTGTTGATCTAGTCACCGGTGCTTCCTGATTAAATTTTTGCTTGTAAGCAGGAATCAGGAGGATATAATTATGGTCAGATTTGATAAATGGAGGGAGAGGGAGAGCTTTGTATGTGTCTCTGTGTGTGAAGTATTGGTGGTCCAGAGTTCTTTTTCTTCTGGTTGCACATTTAACATGCAGATAGAAATTTGGTAAAACGGATTTAAGTTTCCCTGCATTAAAGTCCCCGGCTACTTGGAGCACCGCCTCTGGGTGAGCGTTTCTTGTTTGCTTATGACAGAATACAGATCATTCAATGCTGTCTTAGTGCTTCTGACAGTGGTGGAATGTAAACAACTACAAAAAATACAGATGAAAACTATTTCGGTAGGTAGTGTGGTCTACAGCTTATCATGAGATGCTCTACCTCAGGCAAGCAATAGCTCGAGACATCCTTAGATATCGTGCACCAACTGTTATTTACAAAAATACATAGTCCACTGCCCCTTGTCTTACCAGACGCCACTGTTCTATCCTGCCGGTACATCGTATAACAAGCCAGCTGTATATTCAGCTACAACTCCGTGAAGCATAAGATGTTACAGTTTTTAATGTCCCTTTGGAAGTTTAATCTTCTGCGTAACTCGTCAATTTTATTCTCCAAGGGTTGCATGTTTACTAGCAGAATGGAGGAAAGTGGGGGCTTATTCGATAGCCTATGAATTCTCAGAATGCAGCCTGCTCTTTCGGCCCCTCTTTCTCTGCCTCCTCTTCACGCAGATCACGCAGATCAGGTCCTGTTCCCGAGGAAGCAGTATATCCTTCGCGTCGGGCTCGTCAGAGTCGTGAAAGGAAAGAAGTATTCTGCTAGTCCATGGTGAGTAACCGCAGTCCTAATGTTTAGAAGTTATTTTCGGTCATGATAGCGGCAACATTATGTACAAAATAAGTAAAAAAATAAGTTACAAACAATGCAAATAAATGAACAAAAAAACACAATCGGCTGGGGGCATGTAAAACGTCTGCCTTCTACTCCGGCGCCATAAAGGTAAAATTGCAGTTGTGTTTCCTCCCTCAAAGGGTACAGTTACTTTTCCTTCTTGTTTGCCATACAGTGCATGCTAGATTATTTCACATGTGTACATAGGAAGCCAAAACTGCTTATATCAACTAGGGAGAACAGCAGCAATTGTCAGCCAGTGCATATTAGTCATACAATATTATAGCCTACCATTCAGATACATCGGCAAGACAGTAATTTCCTTTTCCTCTGTGAGGAAAACCATTCAAGTTCCCATGCAGTGGCATGAGATATAGAAGGTATAAGAAAGGAGAAGGATCATTGGTTTGCATCCCAATTGGCACAATCAGGAGTGTGCATGTCTGTGTCCTAATTGGCATCCGTAAGGCTCTGGTCAAAAGTAGTGAACTATAAGGAATAGGGTGCCAATTGGGATGCAGAACATGACTATGCATGTATATGAGTGAGCATACTCTGAAGTGGATGAGTGCACTTTATACATTGAACAGGGCAGAATAACAATCCTATCAGTTTATTTGACAATCCAAACTAACCTTGATCCATTCACCTCCAAATCTGTATCTAGGGCCATCATGGTACATTATAACATCAAGATGTTTTTGAATCTGGGATTTTTTGTATATAAAAAAAATATTAAAAGTAAGCTTAGGTTTCAAAAGAAATGTTGAATACAGAGTTTGAATAGTTCTTGTGTGTGCATGCATACTGTATTTGTGTGGCGGGAGTCTGTGCATATGTGTGCTCTCTGTCATTGTCTATTTACAGACACTTTATTTAGATTGCAGATCAATCTGTATCGTGAATGCATGCAAGATCACAGGGTTTCTCTTCTTGTTATGGAGAGATGAGGCATAGGACCAAGCTAGATGAAATTTTCTCATGGATAGACCACAACATGAATCCTCCCAACTAACCAATCACAAGAGTCCAGGGTTGTAAACATTAAGCACCAAGAAAACGTACTGGAACATGGAGGGACTACTCATTTTTGTTTTCCGTTGCAAAGTATTTTAAAACGTTTTATGCTGTGTGCTCTAATAAACACAACCTAGGATATAGCATCCAATAACATAAATATGTATAAATAATGGTTGTTTGACACAAGTTAACTTGTGACAGGCTACAGTGTATCACCATTATCTGCAATCCAGTTAGGAAGTTTACATAAGGTTAAATGTCACGGTGGCCCGCACCCAAAAAAATTGGAATGGTGACATTTGCGCGATCGGTTTTCTATCGCTCATTTGCATGTCACGTCAATGACATCATGTCATCGTGTGAGACTGTGGGTCAATTAACCTTGTCGGTGTAGGCACCCTGATTCTAGTTTGTGTGCTAGGCAGGCTACTGCCTGGGAAGGTCCCCCACTCAGAAGTATGAGGCGTTGACCTCAGGTCTCCCAACTGGAAGCCCGAGGTAGGGGGAGCGGGGGAATCTATCAAATAGCGCACCTCTAACTTTGTACAGTACTAATGCAATTAGTCAAATCAGTCACTCTATGAAATGCTACCAAATAAACCACAATTCATTCATAATACTGTGAATATACACTGCTCAAGAAAATAAAGGGAACACTTAAACAACACAGTGTAACTCCAAGTTAATCACACTTCTGTGAAATCAAACTGTCCACTTAGGAAGCAACACTGATTGACAATAAATTTCACATGCTGTTGTGCAAATGGAATAGACAACAGGTGGAAATTATAGGCAATTAGCAAGACACCCCCAATAAAGGAGTGGTTCTGCAGGTGACAACCACAGACCACTTCTCAATTCCTATGCTTCCTGGCTGATGTTTTGGTCACTTTTGAATGCTGGCGGTGATTTCACTCTAGTGGTAGCATGAGACGAGACGGAGTCTACAACCCACACAAGTGGCTCAGGTAGTGCAGCTCATCCAGGATGGCACATCAATGCGAGCTGTGGCAAGAAGGTTTGCTGTGTCTGTCAGCGTAGTGTCCAGAGCATGGAGGCGCTACCAGGAGACAGCCCAGTACATCAGGAGACGTGGAGGAGGCCGTAGGAGGGCAACAACCCAGCAGCAGGACCGCTACCTCCGCCTTTGTGCAAGGAGGAGCAGGAGGAGCACTGCCAGAGCCCTGCCAAAATGACCTCCAGCAGGCCACAAATGTGCATGTGTCTGCTCAAACGGTCAGAAACAGACTCCATGAGGGTGGTATGAGGGCCCGACGTCCACAGGTGGGGGTTGTGCTTACAGCCTAACACCATTGTTGTTGCTCTTCACAGATGAAAGCATGTTCACACTGAGCACATGTGACAGACGTGACAGTCTGGAGACGCCGTGGAGAACGTTCTGCTGCCTGCAACATCCTCCAGCATGACCGGTTTGGCGGTAGGTCAGTCATGGTGTGGGGTGGAATTTCTTTGGGGGGTTGCACAGCCCTCCATGTGCTTGCCAGAGGTAGCCTGACTGCCATTAGGTACCGAGATGAGATCCTCAGACCCCTTGTGAGACCATATGCTGGTGCGGTTGGCCCTGGGTTCCTCCTAATGCAAGACAATGCTAGACCTCATGTGGCTGGAGTGTGTCAGCAGTTCCTGCAAGAGGAAGGCATTGATGCTATGGACTGGCCCGCCCGTTCCCCAGACCTGAATAAAATTGAGCACATCTGGGACATCATGTCTCGCTCCATCCACCAACGCCACGTTGCACCACAGACTGTCCAGGAGTTGGCGGATGCTTTAGTCCAGGTCTGGGAGGAGATCCCTCAGGAGACCATCCGTCACCTCATCAGGAGCATGCCCAGGCGTTGTAGGGAGGTCATACAGGCACGTGGAGGCCACACACACTACTGAGCCTCATTTTGACTTGTTTTAAGGACATTACATCAAAGTTGGATCAGCCTGTAGTGTGGTTTTCCACTTCAATTTTGAGTGTGACTCCAAATCCAGACCTCCATGGACTGATACATTTTATTCCATTGATAATTTTTGTGTGATTTTGTTGTCAGCACATTCAACTATGTAAAGATTTTTTTTTTTTTTAAGAATATTTCATTCATTCAGATCTAGGATGTGTTATTTTAGTTCCCTTTACTTTTTTGAGCAGTGTATATAGTTTCACAGACATATTGTTGCATTTTCTTCTGGTTTGTGCGAAATATAATATAAAATAAAACCAGTCTGCACACCACCAATGTCACGCCCTGGCCTTAGTTATCTTAGTTTTCTTTATTATTTTGGTTAGGTCAGGGTGTGACATGGGGGATTTATGTGTTTTGTATGTTTATGGGGTGTTTTCTGTCTAGGTGTTTTTGTAAGTCCATGGTTGCCTAGATTGGTTCTCAATTAGAGGCAGGTGTTTATCGTTATCGTATTTAGGCAGCCATGTTCTTTGGGTATTTTGGTGGGTGATTGATTGTGTCTTCTGTCTATGCACCAGATAGGACTGTTTCGTTGTTTTGTATTTTTCACATTTATTGTCCTTATTAAACATGTTGAACACTAACCATGCTGCATTTTGGTCCTCCTCTCCTTCAATGGAAGAAAACTGTTACAACCAAGGTGAATTGGTTTAGTCTTGACTCTTGATTGACAGTGTTGGGGGATAGGTAATGTATTAATGCTTGAGTGCCAAATCAACATTTGTCTTTTACTACTTTTTGATATTTATGAGTCTTATTTTTGTTTTTATTAAGTTGTTAATATTATTATTTGTGTTCCAAATGTCTGACTAAAAATTACAGTTGAATGGAGCTTTTTATGGGAGGGGGGTTCGCCCACGGAGCCATACAACCTAGAACCGACACTACCTACAGCACCCGACGTCACAGGAAGGCCAAAAAGATCATCAAGGACATCAACCACCCGAGCCACTGCCTGTTCACTCCGCTATCATCCAGAAGGCGAGGTCAGTACAGGTGCATCAAAGCTGGGACAGAGAGAACTGAAAAACAGCTTCAATCTCAAGGCAATCAGACTGTTAAACAGTCATCACTAGTATATTAGAGGCTGCTGCCTATAGGCATAGACTAGAAATCATTGGCCACTTTAAGGAATGGAACACTAGTCACTTTAATAATGTTTACATATCTGGCATTTCTCATCTCATATGTATATGCTATATTCTACGTTCTTAGTCACTTAATATTTACATATCTTGCATTACTCATCTCACGTGTATATACTGTTTTCTACACTATTCTACTGTATCTTAGTCTCTTCTGCTCTGACATCGCTCGTCCATATGTATATAACCTTAATTCCTTCCTACTAAGATTTGTGTGTATTGGGTATATGTTGTGTAATTTGTTAGATATCACTGCACTGTCGGAGCTAGAAGCACAAGCATTTCGCTAAACCCGCAATAACATTTGCATGTGACCAATCAAATTTGATTCGATTTGAGCTCAGGAGCCTATTTCTTTAAAAAAAACAAAGTGTATTGTACAACATAAAGGGATTTTTTTTTTTAAATGTAAAGACAAGATGTAATTTCATGTAATTTAAATTTGATTAGAGTCAGGTGTTTTAGACATTTTGTAAATAATGTATCTAGGTAAGCAAAATGTATAAAGTAAGTGGGAATATTATGTTACATTGTATTCTACGTGGAACATTGTCTGAAACCATGAGACTGTACCTTCTTAAAAAGGTGCAATATGCAGAAATCGCTTCGCCATTTCCTGGTTGCTGAAATTCTAATATAGTTTGCCTAAAGTCAGTTTGTGACAAAACAAGCAATGTGTAATGTAGAGAATCATTGTACCATCTAAAATGCTGTGAAATATATTTTCTATCACCAAAAATATTGTATTTTCAGCTGTTTGAAGCTGGTGTACAAAACTGAAAGTTAAAGAAGCAAAAACAAAACTTAAGAACTGGGAGCATAGAAATAGCACACACAGAACAGATCTACCACTTCTTAGATCTGTCACTCTTTGAAAGCAAGTCTAACACACATTTCTATGTGAATTTGGTAGGGTTTCCCATAGTTACAGATTGCATCTTTAAAGAAAATGCCTTTAAATATCACAGGCACCATGTAATAATTTCTCACCCCCCCCCCCCTCCCAGAAATAGCTATAATGGGATGGGTGAATTATTCTTCATGCACTCATGACGTGCCAACTCCCACGCTAAGAGATATCTAGATTGCGTGTCTTTTGTTTGACCAAAACATGACCGCGAGGGTCCAACGCAGTGGATGGAGACCACAGTGAGTTTCCCTGTATTTGGACGGGGAAAAGCTGTGAAGCGAGATGTAACGTATGCATGTTTCTGTTTATGAGTCTGTTAGGTGAAAATGTGTCTACACTGAGTGTACAAAACATCCAGAACAACTTCCTAATATTGAGTAGGCTGTTTGAGAGGTTTGAATCCTAATCAACCCATCCAATGTAAGTACATCTGTTGAAGTACAGTAGCTCAATGAAGCCACAGTACTCTAGCAGTAGTCAAGCTGCTTATGATGAAAGCATTGTTAGTGCATAGGTGAAATTTGCATTTTAATTTCCTGTCTTTTTCAGCTTCAGACAAAAGCTAATATTTCACTTACAACATATTCTTCTTTTCACGGAAGGTCTGATAATAGCACAAGTCCTGCCAAGAAACATTACTGTGCATTATAACTATTTGAAATGACGTAAAACATGGGTGTCAATGGCAGCCTAAAGTGGTTGTTTTTCAAAATGGTACAGCTCTTTAACAGCTACAGACACAAGACCAACTGTAAAGAGATCTTACAACTACATAACTATTTTATGAACTTCACTGAACACAAACGCAACATGTAAAGTGTTGGTGCCATGTTTCATGAGCTGAAAAAAAATATCGCTGAAATTTTCCACAAGCACACATTTTGTGCATCAATGTGTTTACATCCCTGTTAGTGAGCATTTCTCCCCTGCCAAGATAATCCATCCACCTGACAGGTGTGGCATATCAAGTGGCTGATTTTAAACAGCAGGATCGTTACATGTGCACCATGTCCTGGAGACAATAAAAGGCCACTCTAAAATGTTCAGTTTTGTCCCACAACACAATGCCACAGATGCTTTGGAGGGAGTGTGCAATTGGCATGCTGACTGCAGGAATGTCCACCAGAGCTGTTGCCGGAGAATTTATGTGTATTTCACATCATAAGCTGCCTCCAATGTCATTTTAGAGAATTTGGCAGTACTGTACATCCAACCGACCTCACAACCGCAGACCAAAACAGCTTCTATCGCAAGGCCATCAGACTGTTAAACAGCCACCACTAACATTGAGTGGCTGCTGCCAACACACTGACTCACACTGTCTTGCTCTCAGGCAGACTAAATAACTTTTTAGCCCGCTTTGAGGACAATACAGTGCCACGGACACTGCCCGAAACTAAAACATGCGGACTCTCCTTCACTGCAGCCGACATGAGGAAAACATTTAAACGTGTCAACCCTCGCAAGGCTGCAGGCCCAGACGGCATCCCCAGCCGCGCCCTCAGAGCATGCGCAGACCAGCTGGCTGGTGTGTTTACGGACATATTCAATCAATCCCTATCCCAGTCTGTTGTTCCCACATGCTTCAAGAGGGCCACCATTGTTCCTGTTCCCAAGAAAGCTAAGGTAACTGAGCTAAACGACTACCGTCATCATGAAGTGCTTTGAGAGACTAGTCAAGGACCATATCACCTCCACCCTACCTGACCCCCTAGACCCACTCCAATTTGCTTACCGCCCAAATAGGTCCACAGACGATGCAATCTCAACCACACTGCACACTGCCCTAACCCATCTGGACAAGAGGAATAGCTATGTGAGAATGCTGTTCATCGACTACAGCTCGGCATTTAACACCATAGTGCCCTCCAAGCTCGTCATCAAGCTAGAGACCCTGGGTCTCGACCCCGCCCTGTGCAACTGGGTACTGGACTTCCTGACGGGCCACCCCCAGGTGGTGAGGGTAGGCAACAACATTTCCACCCCGCTGATCCTCAACACTGGGGCCCCACAAGGGTGCGTTCTGAGCCCTCTCCTGTACTCCCTGTTCACCCACGACTGCGTGGCCACGCACGCCTCCAACTCAATCATCAAGTTTGCGGACGACACAACAGTGGTAGGCTTGATTACCAACAACGACGAGACGGCCTACAGGGAGGAGGTGAGGGCCCTCGGAGTGTGGTGTCAGGAAAATAACCTCACACTCAACGTCAACAAAACTAAGGAGATGATTGTGGACTTCAGGAAACAGCAGAGTGAACACCCCCCTATCCACATTGATGGAACAGTAGTGGAGAGGGTAGTAAGTTTTAAGTTCCTCGGCGTACACATCACAGACAAACTGAATTGGTCCACCCACACAGACCGCATCGTGAAGAAGGCGCAGCAGCGCCTCTTCAACCTCAGGAGGCTGAAGAAATTTGGCTTGTCACCAAAAGCACTTACAAACTTCTACAGATGCACAATCGAGAGCATTTTATTTTATTTGTGTATGGCGTCGTGTGGGAGAGGGGTTTGCTGTTCACAACGCTGACATCAGAGTGCCCATGGTGACGGTGGGGTTATGGTATGGTCAGGCATAAACTATGGACAACGAACACAATTGCATTTTATCGATGGAAATTTGAATGCACAAAAATACAGTGACAAGATCCTGACACCCATTGTGAGGCCCATTTATTTAAGGTATCTTTGACCAACCGATGCATCTCTGTATTCCCAGTCATTAGAAATACATAGATTAGGGCCTAATGAATTTCAATTGAGTGACTTCCTCATTAACTGTTACGCAGTGACATTTTAAAAATGGTTGCGTATTATACAGGGCATGTTTGAAAAAGTGACCTAGGTCTCAATATGTCTTGTTAAAATAAAGGTTAATAAATAAATAAATAAATAAAATAATAAGAACTCAGGGAAAACGTAGGCTGTAGCTGTATTGACAATTTCGATGCAAGGCAGCGCTCCGATACAGTTAACTATGAAAGGTTGCTTTCTTCATAGGGGGACTCCCGCCCTATGGGACTCCCATCTCAGTATCACAACGGGCCGTGATTGGGAGTCCCATAGGGCGGTGCACAATTTGCCCAGCGTCGTCCTGGTTTGGCCGGGGTAGGTCGTCATTGTAAATAAGAATTTATTGCTTATCAATACACTGAATACATGTTTCAATGTTGTCCATCAGAGGGGTATACTACAAAGCAGGATCAATGAGTTAGCCAGCTGTCTTTGATAAACAATGCTAAACTTACATTTTTTGGGGTTGTTGAGTCAACTAGATCATTCCTATTTCAAGCTTATCTTTCTAAAAAAATGTAAAGTTATGAAAGAATATTTAGGTAAGTTAGCTGGCTAACTTGATCCTGCTTTGTAGTATACCCCTCTGTTCCATTGGCTTCATAACAAACATATTTGCCTATGGTTTGTAATGATTTGGATTGTATTATTAGTGTCTTGCATGTTCAGGATGTTCGGCCTACATAAGACACTGCATTTATATTTCTTGTTTTTCATTTACATTGTGTTAGTTGTCTATGGCTTGTAATTCTTCAGTTGTTCATGAAATCCTGGATTGGGACGGATAGAGGGTCTTGCTTCCTTCACAACGGCAAATGCTTCATCAAACCCCAAACCTTCTCTGTACATGAGGTACCCAATTAATACTGAGGCAGCACGGGAGACTCCAGCATTGCAATGAACCAGGACCACCCCACTCTGGAGAAAATGGGGAAAGATATCTAAATTAACGACTTGAGAAATGTGGCAATAAGGTGTTACAGTTATACAAAATGTAATACAGTGCATAGGTTACTATTCATAGCAAATACCCTACCCACTCCTTATTTCCTTGTTTTTGTTGTTACGGCAAATCCCAATTATTGTCTTGCACGGTCAGTTAACACAAAGATTCATTAATTTATACATGCACATAATAACCATTCTTATATTACCTCAGTTTTGGCTTGATCTATGAACTGTGAACATTCTTGGAGATATGAGGTGATGTCTGTTTCTGGAATATCCAGAATGGTCACTGTTTTATAACTGAATAGATCTGGGAAGTTATTTTTAACACCATAGGCAACATTCAATATATGTGAAACCTGGAAGGAAGAAGTGTTGCGTTAGGGAAATGTATATATTTTTTATTGTTTAATTGAAATGTACACCACAATAGGCACGTTTTTACCTTAAATTTCTTCAAAGTTTCTATATCTTGCGCTACGTCTTGGGATGCTGCAACAAAAAAACAAAAATGAATGCCTACACAATGTTGTAACAAGGCAGGCTACTATGTGTCAACTAGACAGTACATAAAATAACAATTTAGACTGAAGTTAATGGTTCAGTGAATCACGCTTGTGTGATGAGTAACCTTGACTGAGACTTGAAGAATTGTGTCATCGACCTGAGCTTATGTCTAAGCTTTAGCTCAGTGGGCAAATACAACCTTTATTGACTGTATTGTTAGTTCCCTTAAGGATAAGCACCTTTTAGTAAATCCGCTTTCTCTGTGAGAGTTTCCCATGTCTGGAATACACTGCCATCAGACACGCATAACTGCACCAACTATCACACTTTCACAAAATGTATGAATACATGGCTAAAGGTCAATCAGATTTGTGATCATAATTCCTAGCTGTGTATTGCCGCTTTCCATGTTGTCTGTTGTCTGTAGCTTGTGAGGTGTGGAAACACTTTGTTGCTTTTATGAATTTTGTCTTGCTGATTTTAGTTCTATGTTGCTCTGTCTGTATGCTACGTCTTGCTTGTCCTATGTTGCTACTGCTCAATGATTGTCTATATTGTAATTGTTTTTAATAACCTGCCCAGGGACTGCGGTTGAAAATTAGCCGGCTGGCTAAAACCGACACTTTTACTGAAACGTTGATTAATGTGCACTGTCCCTGTAAAAATAAAATAAACTCAAACCTACAGTCTTGAGGCACACAGGAGACCTGGGTTTGAACCCAGTCACATTCACAGCAGTTCTAAAAGTTGTTCCAAGTCCCCCTTAAAACACTTCCGGATATTCTGAGGACCCCCTACATCGGAGATCCCATTTAAGAGTAAACAGTCAAACATGCTCAATATTAATTTATTGTCGACACTCAATCTGAAATTGAAAACATTGTAATATTTGAAAGTATTTGAAAACACTTATCTTCCATAATGTGAAATATTTTGGACTTAAATGCAGTTATTTTCTATTTGCTAGGTCTCTTTGCTTTTCCTAGGACCCCTGGTTGAGAACCACTAATATACACGAGGGTGTAGAATAAACACAAACACTAGGCAGTTTTCCATTGACCCAGGTTTTTGTGCATATTTTCTAAAGGGCTCTCTTGATCAAAATGTATGCCCCCATCGCTGTGAATGTCTAGAGCTCTGACTTGGCTTCCATAACTTTTTATTTCCTCTCATATTAATCTTGTCCATCTAAGACAAACAAAGTGTTTGTTTAAAATATATTATTTTATATTAATGGATATTAATCAATCTCTGAAAGTGCTACTGCAGTGGTTCCCAAACTTTTTAGTCCTGTACCCCTTCAAACATTCAACCTCCAGCTGCATACCCCCTCTAGCACCAGGGTGAGTGCACTCTCAAATGTTTTTTTTGCCATCATTGTAAGCTTATCACCCGACAACACACACTATACGGTAAATTTATTAAACATAAGAAAGAGTGAGAGTTTGTCACAACCCGGCTCGTGGGAAGTGACAGAGGTCTTATAGGACCAGGACACAAATAATAATACTAATCAATAATTTTGCTCTTTATTTAGCCATCTTACAGATAAAACCTTATTTGTTTGTCAAATTGTGAATAACTCATCACAGGTTAATGAGAAGTATGTGCTTGAAAGGATGCACATAACTCTACAATGTTTGGTTGTATTGGAGAGAGTCTCAGTCTTAAATAATTTTCCACACACAGTCTGTGCCTGTATTTAATTTTCATGCTAGTGAGGGCCGAGAATCCACTCTCACATACGTGGGTTGCAAAGGGCATCATTGTCTTAACAGCGCGATTTGCCACGGCAAGAAACTCTGAAAATCTGGCAGTGGCTTCTGAATAAATTCAATTTTCACAGAACCGCTTGCTGCAATTTCGATGAGGCTCTCCTGTTCAGATATCGGTAAGTGGACTGGAGGCAGGGAATGAAAGGGATAATGAATCCAGTTGTTTGTGTCGTCCGTTTTGGGAAAGTACCTGCGTAATTGCACACCCTGCTCACTCAGGTGCTTCGCTATATCACATTTAACACTGTCCGTAAGCTTGAGTTCATTTGCACACAAAAAAATCAACAATGATGGAAAGACTTGTGTGTTGTCCTTGTTAATGCAGACAGAAAAGAGCTCCAACTTCTTAATCATAGCCTCAGTTTTGTCCCGCATATTGAATATACAGTGGGGCAAAAAAGTATTTAGGCAGCCACCAATTGTGCAAGTTCTCCCACTTAAAAAGATGAGGCCTGTAATTTTCATCATAGGTACACTTCAACTATGACAGACAAAATGAGAAACAAAATCCAGAAAATCACATTGTAGGATTTTTAATGAATTTATTTGCAAATTATGGTGGAAAATAAGTATAAAATGTACTGTTCGAAAATGTGAAGAAAAATAAAATGTAAAAAAAAAGGGAATCACATTTTATTTGGTGTTCCCCCTACTGCATTGCGTACCCCAGTTTGGGAATACCGGTGCTACTGTGATGACACCAGTCTCTCCTGCTGCACTACAATTACAGGCATGTGCTTTGTCCGTGTGTTTGACATAGGGTTCAAAGGGTCGGTAGGAAAAGATGGCGGAAGTGGATGCTGAGTTCGAGGCAAGCAGTGCGTCAAGATAGTTGGTGAAAATGAATGTTCTGAATGAACAACAGCAGTAGTGAAAACTGGAACAAAAAGGAAATTGTCTAAAATCGGAGTGGAGGATGTGCATGAATGATATTGAATCGCTTCTTGTTGGGATGCGTTTGTTGAGTAAGGATGCATATGTGGGAAACCCATTTGAGATGTTAACTGGTGAAGTATGCGCTGGGAAAAGTGGAGTCTGTCAGAGTGACCATGAGCCTCAAAAGAATCCGGACAACGGAAGTTTTGTGTTTTGAACTTTGGAGTAGAGCACCCATCAAAGGAGTCATCTCAGGGGTGACGACATATATTAAGGGTAAACACATGGACAAAATATGTGCTTTTCTTTCAAAAACAAGGACATTTCTAAGGGACCCTAAACTTTTGAATGGTAGTGCATATCAGATCCCTACACAGGCTCAAGGGAAACCTGGGAGGGCGGGTCTTCTGGCGCCAGTATCCCTTGCAACTCTTCAAATGTAAAATCCTTGAGTCCCAAAAACTTTTCTGACCGCATTCACAATAATGTCCAGTTTCTTAGATTTCCTTGAGACTTGTGCCGTACAGTTTATAACTTTGGCAATGACCTCCACAAAATCCATCTTTTGACTGGCAGCAAACATTTACTGCAGCCTGTGGTGCGTCCACTACCATATGTTCACTGGCATCAATTGTTTTCTCAATTATTTTAAAATCGCCTCCGCATAGGAGATTCGATTGACCGTTCAAACCTTTTCCACCTCAATCTCCTTTACCCTTACAGGGCACTTCAGGAAATCGGGATCATGATCCCCACCACAAGTGCAACAACATCGTCCTTCTACACACCGTTCTTCAATATACTCTGTCCGTCTGCACACCCTTGCAACATGGCCAAATCTTTTACAAATCCTTCCAATTGCAATGGTTTGAGGACGAAAGCGCTTACAGTATATTTTACATAACCAAGCTTCATATGCGTGGGTTTTTGCTCTTTATCAAAAAACTTTATTTAAATTTAATTTTTCCTCATTCCCCCAGCGTGTCAGACGCCGGGCATCAACCACACCAGGAATTGTCTTCATTAAAATAACATCAAATTGATCAGAAATACAGAGTAGACATTCTTAATGTTGTAAATGACTATTGAAGCTGGAAACGGCAGATTCTTTATGTAATATCTACATAGGTGTGCAGAGGCCCATTATCAGCAACCATGTGTTCCAATGGCACGTTGTGTTAGCTAATCCAAGTTTATAATTTTAAAAGAAAACCCTTTTGCAATTATGTTAACACAGCCTAAAACTTGTTTTGATTAAGGAAGCAATACAACGGGTCTTCTTTAGACTAGTTGAGTATCTGGAGCATCAGCATTTGTGGGTTGGATTACAGGCTCAAAACGTCCAGAAAAAAATAACTTTTTTTGAAACTCATCAATTTTGCAGGTACGATTTAATGAAGCTGCTAGTTGAGGACTTGTGAGGCGTCTGTTTTTAAAACTAGACACTCTGACGTACTTGTCCTGTTGCTCAGTTGTGCACCGGGGCCACCCACTCCTCAATATATTCTGGTTAGAGCCCATTTGCGCTGTTCTGTTAAGGAAACAGATCTTCCGTTTCTTGGCAATTTCACGCATGGAATAGCCTTCAATTCCCAGAACAAGAATAGACTGATGAGTTTCAGAAAAAAGTTGTTTCTGACCGCAAACTTTTGAACGGTAGTTTGTATATTTGTATATATACAGTTGAAGTCGGAAGTTTACATAGACTTGGGTTGAAGTCATTAAAACTCGTTTTTCAACCACTCCACAAATTTCTTGCAAACAAACTACAGTTTTGGAAAGGCGGTTAGGACATCTACTTTGTGCATGACACAATACATTTTTCCAACAATTGTTTACAGACAGATTATTTCACTGTATCACAATTCTAGTGGGTCAGACGTTTACATACACTAAGTTGACTGTGAATTTAAACAGCTTGGAAAATTCCAGAAAATGATGTCATGGCTTTAGAAGCTTCTGATATGATAATTTGAGTCAATAGGAGGTGTACCTGTGGATGTATTTCAATGCCTACCTTCAAACTCAGTGCCTCTTTGCTTGACATCATGGGAAAGCAAAAGAAATCAGCCAAGACCTCAGAAAAAACATTGTAGACCTCCACAAGTCTGGTTCATCATTGGGAGCAATTTCCAAAAGCCTGAAGGTACCAACGTTCATCTGTACAAACAATAGTACGCAAGTATAAACACCATGGGACCACGCAGCCGTCATACCGCCCAGGAAGGAGATGCGTTCTTTCTCCTAGAGATGAGGGGAAGGCTTGCAAGCCAAAGAACACCATCCCAACCATGAAGCACCAGTGTGACAGCATCATGTTGTGGGGGTGCTTTGCTGCAGGAGGGACTGGTGCAGGTCACAAAATAGATGGCATCATGAGGAAGTAAATTGGGCGGTTATATCGAAGCAACATCTCAAGACATCAGTCAGGAAGTTAAAGCTTGGTCGCAAATGGGTCTTCCAAATGGGCAATGACCCCCAAGCTTAATTCCAAAGTTGTGGCAAAATGGCTTAAAGACAACAAAGTCAAGGTATTGGAGTGGCCATCACAAAGCCCTGACCTCAATCCTATACAAATTTGTGGGCAGAACTGAAAAGGCATGTGTGAGCAAGGAGGCCTACAAACCTGACTCAGTTACACCAGCTCTGTCAGGAGGAATGGGCCAAAATTCACCCAACTTATTGTGGAAAGCTTGTGGAAGAGTACCCTAAACATTTGACCCAAGTTAAACAATTCAAAGGCAATACTACCAAATACTAATTGAGTGTATGTAAACTTCTGACCCACTGGGAATGTGATGACAGAAACAAAAGCTTTAGTAAATCATTCTCTCTACTATTATTCTGACATTTCACATTCTTAAAATAAAGTGGTGATCCTAACTGACCTAAGACAGGGCATTTTTACTAGGATTAAATGTCAGGAATTGTGAAAACTGAGTTTAAATCTATTTGGCTAAGGTATGTAAACTTCCGACTTCAACTGTAGTATCCTAGCAAAACTGGTGCATGATTGTGCGAATAAGACAGTTTGCCTGACTCAGTAAATTGGATTATTGCCTACACTTCGCAGACAGGAGAGTGAATAGAATATAAGCATCACATGACAGACACTGGGCTCCGATACAGCCCTGTCGCTATGGTTCAGAAAGACAAAGACTGGCTGGGCCAACAGCTCACTTTGCCTCATTCACACTATAGCCCTACAGCCAAACCAAGCCAAGCTGAACAGTAGGCCTGTATTGGGCTTGCCTGGTTACACATCCACCATAGTTGCTAGAACTGTGATGGAAACGACAATATGAAAAGAAAATAGAGCCAACATAGTACAGTTCGCGTAGGGATGGACACGTCCATTTGGATATCTGGATAAACGTTAGTATTTGATTACTTGAGTGACTGCCAAATTACTATTTGATATGTTACTTTGGCTTTGATTTTACAGATACAATCCATAGCATTTCCTGCCATTCAATAGAGAGAAATAGTAATGGCATATTTTTGTAGGCACTACTCCACCATGGCTCTCTGGCCAAAGCTTATGGGGAAATTAACATTTTTATGGATAAATGCTGAAAATAAGGTCTGTAGTTTAACACAGGTTTAGGAGATCTTATATGTTTTGTGCTATGAGATACAGTATATAACCACTCTCAAATTCATAGACATAGCTTTGACAATTCATGATATCAAAATGATAGTTTTAACCATGTTGAGGCTATAGGCCTACAGTGTTTCTTTACAATTACGTTGTTTACAAATAGTGGAGTAAAAAACAAGCTAATATTTTGGGTTCTGATAGGGTTTAAATGTATTTGGCTAAGGAGTATGTAAACTTCAGACTTCAACTCTGTGTGTGTGTGTGTGTATGTGTGTATATATATATATATTACTTTTTTTTCTACAGAAGTGGTTTGATTTAGTTACATTAAAAATAAAAATAAATTAGTTTGCAGGATGCATAAACAAATGTGCGATCGCCAATGAATCAAAGACGAATACATATAGCTCAGCCAGGATTTGACGGACAGTCGGAAGAGCAAATTAAATGGTAGGAGGGCCATCACAACTTCAACCGGTTTCCAATTTCACGTCCTACATCACACAGGCTCAGAAAATATACCCGTCTGTGGGAACTTGC
Source organism: Oncorhynchus nerka (assembly GCF_034236695.1). Taxonomy (NCBI): domain Eukaryota; kingdom Metazoa; phylum Chordata; class Actinopteri; order Salmoniformes; family Salmonidae; genus Oncorhynchus; species Oncorhynchus nerka. The sequence goes on along the minus strand of NW_027040324.1, from coordinate 153,297 downwards.
TCAATGCAAGCCATTTCGATCTATTGTGTACACAGATCAATTTATAAGCGGAAATGTCGGTTGGAACCGGTACCAGTACCGCGCAGGTCCCCTAAACAGAGGACTTTACATTTAATAGGATTATTATAAAATGACTACTGCTTTTAAAAGCACATTTTTCAACTATAAAAGTTTTCTTTACACCCACAAGATACTTTCAAGACTTGCTTTTCTAGTTGGCTGGCAAGTTTCACCATCCAATTATTTAAGATCTAAAGTAGTGCAAATTTCACCATGGCACGGACCATGGCGATACATTGGCACATGATGATTATTTGAATATGGCACTGTTATTCAACACTTGGGGTGGGTTACACCAACGTGGATTAACTCTTAAACTGGGTTAAAAATCAGCAATTAATCTTGTTGCACCAAATTGTAAACCTAGAAAAATGTAAATCCTTCCTCTAATCTAAATTTAGTTTCCCTTAAAACATGGTCTAAATTAATCTGTTGGTGCGACCCCCTTTTGTGGATGATCACATTACGTTGTCTGCACGAGACAGTTAAAATGAAACGCTCGATAGAATAATTGTCGCAAACATTTTATATGCAAACTTTCTAAACGTCGACAACAACAAAATGTCACTGGACAATTTAATGGAAACAACTAATGATGATGTCTTACAGAGCAGTAGAAATGGCTTGATAATGCCAACATGAAGATCCAAACTGGTATCTTGAACAAATCCACAGCCTGACATCCCTGGGTCCTCATTTTCGTGCACGTTGGAGTCGTCCATTGTTTCTATGTGCCGTCGCCCGAGCACATTTGTCACCACAGTGCTTTGCTTTTTCAGTTTTGTTTTCGAAAATCCTTGAATTTCCTGTGCAAGTGAATGCATTGCATCTGTCAAATGGGTCTTTGCAAGCACAAATACTGAGAGACGCTAATCTAGCTAGCAGCACATACCAGAAAAAACGTTTTCGCAACAGTGTATTGTAATCCAATGAAGTGCTCGCGTTTTATTGTAAACTAACGTATTTCCGAACGCTAGCAATCCGGCTACCCCCTGTCACAATGATACAAATGGGAAATATGAACGGGATTGTGTCACGTGAACAGAGTCGTGTTGCAGGGTGCAGCCTCGTTCTGAGAGGGGGCAACACCTAGGTAGCGAGAAAGGAAAAACAGGGAGACCGAGGGGTGGGTTTGTTAGCCTTGATGTTTTCCTTAAATGGACGAATTGTAACACTATAACACGATTTTTATTACAGCAAGTATTTATTCTATACCAACACTGGTACTGCGAAGATACAGGACACATTTTGGTTTGAGGAACACCTTGAACAAGTAAAATGTCACGGGGGGCATTGCAGCCGAGCCAGCAAAAGCTGGCAGAGAAATTTACCATCCTTAACGACAGGGGAATCGGGATGCTCACCCGGATCTATAACATCAAAAAGGTAACTAAGATATGTCTGTGTTACATTCTTCTTAAGTTCATAAATGTGTATATATATGCATCCATTCTTAGGTAGTTAAATATAAACCTGTGTTTGGTTCTAATAATATAACGTTACATGACTGGTGCAAAGCATCGGGAATGGTCAGGAGTAATTGTGAAGGCCTTAATACTAGCTAGCCTGCTTGTAATGGTAGACAGACTGCTAGCTAATCGCCATCCTCTTGTAGTAGTTAGGTAGTTAGGCAGAAAGCTCGGGTGGGTGCATAGCCAGAAACGGCATAATGTACGGTCTACTATCTAACTATCATTATAGATAATAGATCTGATTTCAAGAATCCACACAACATTAGCTAGCTAACTATGGTCAGCCCCCAAACCCTTCAATTGATAGTTTGTTGTTGAGTGTGATAAGTGAACGTGTTGATGACAGCAATTTAGGTAGCATGCTAGTAGTGATGGGGGGTGTATTTTAGTCGATATAGTTTTGACTATCGCAATATGTTTAGAGCACTTATTTCCATGATTGATCAAAACGAGTTTCTCATGGCTCGCTCTTGTCCATCTGCAGCAGAGACGTGATGAGCAATATATTTAGAACATCGAATCGCATTGAAATCACAGTATCAAATCACAATACTGGGTGTGAAGCAAAGTAAAATACTGCAATGATAGACTACGGTATAAAACCCTCCATTTGGAGCGCTACTGGGTGTGCATGATTTTGATCTAATCTTTATCAAGGTCTTGTTGAGCAGCTGACTTTTTGTGTGTGTTGTGTTAGCGCAGGGCTTGAGCAAAAGCCTGTACACCCAGTATCTCTCCTGGATTGTTGGCCAGCATGCAACATTACAATTGCAACCAAATACTATTTATTAATTAATTCCCTCATTCAATGATTCAGGTACCAAATGGCTAAGGTGGGCAACTTCTAAGCAAAGTAGCTAACGATTTGTGTGCATTTTAAAGAGGACCCTCCCAGTAAAATGTTTTTTCCCCATTTCGAAATGTCCAAGATAATCCGACATCCTCGCCAAACAAGGTCCTCTTGCTCCTATGTCTGACACTGCGAGACTATATCACTCCCATTGATTCCTATTACATTTACATTTAAGTAATTTAGCTATTGGTGCCTAAAGTTAGCTGAACCTTATAGTAGCTGTTTAGAGAAAACGGCAGGTAGCCTAGTGGTCGGAGCGTTGGATTTATAACCGAAAGGTTGCAAGATCGATTCCCCAACAAGGTACAAATCTGTCGTTCTGCCCCTGAACAGGCAGTTAACCCACTGTTCCTAGGCAGTCATTGAAAATAAGAATTTGTTCTTAACTGACTTGCCTAGTTAAATAAAGGTAAAATAAAACATGAGGGATGGTGTTGTGCTGAAAATCTCCCCCTGACAGAATTCTTCTCGTTCTTCATTGCTGCGACTTGCTTGCTCGTTGAGATTTCTGCTCTTCACTCCGTTGTCAGTTTAGCCTACATTTCTCAAATCTTAGTAGCAGAAAGCATTTTTGTCTGCAGTTTTTGGTTTGGCTATTTGTTTCAATATGGCGCCCTGGGCGAACCCCCCCCCACACACACACACACATTCAGCGCCCGCACAAGATGCTGCCCGCACCTAAATCCGCTACTGATTTGTATTAGTCTATAAATACATCTCTTTGCCAAAATGCCCATGTCTTATTCAACTAGTATTTTTAAAAGTGTAACGTTAATAATTCAGCCGTAGTTCTAAAATGTTTATTGCTTATTTCGTTTCCCTATCCTGACGTGAAGTTTGTTATATAGAAAGTATTTGACTTTGTGTGCCACAAAATATTTGACTCTAGTCACAAAATGAAGTAAATTCGAAGGGTGGAGAATTCAGGCGGGGGAGATTTTCGGCACAACACCGGGACGATACCAGTATGACAATATTTTTTTACATTGTCAGAAGTACATTGTATAGAGGAGAATCTCAAGTTTTTCCAAGAGTGTCAGAATTATTTCTTAGCACCCAATTTTGAGCGCTTGGAAGGCGGTTTTACAACCAGCATTGGTTTCATCAACTGTGCATCATATACATTTTGTGGCTGTAGGCCTTTTGCGGTTATACACTTGTGCAGGTGGAAAGTGGTTTTATTTATAAAAAAAATGGGGGGATCACACATGACAATTATATTAATACATGCTAATAGTTAGCTAGTTTGTTGTATTATTTTACCTGCTGCTGCAATGTCTCTCTCTCTCCTCTGGCAACGGCCCACTGGCACACACGGAGGTGATGCACACATCTGGACTTTTTCCAGGATTTTCTTTGCTGACCAAACATTTGCTGTAACTGGGCAAGTAACTCACTAACTAGCAATGAATATCAACACGTGTGGCTTGGCACATTTTGATATAAAAAAGAAATGCATCTCTTGACTGCAGGATTGAAAGACTGCTAGTGCCTGTCAATGCAGGCCTACAATAATTGTACACTGATGCGCTCTGCAGAGATTGGGAGGACAGTGCGCAACACGGCACATCCTTTGATCCGGTGCTGATCGGTGTAGCTTAATTGTTTGACATAGATTTTAACATTATTTTTAAACAATTTTTTACTTGCCCGTATGGACAATCTATAATCTGCTTTTTAATTTATTTGTATTTTTTACTTGCGAAGCGGACAAGCGTTAATGTCAAGCTCAATAATTCTTGAGGATATAACAAAAAAAACGAATGAGTTTAGTTCAACTCAACTGTTGTACCCTATCAGAACCCAAAATATAAGCTTGTTTTACTCCACTATTTGTAAACAATGTAATTGTAAAGAAACACTGTAGGCCTATAGCCTCAACATGGTTAAAACTATAATTTTGATATCATGAATGGTCAAAGCTATGTCTATGAATTTGAGTGGTTACATACACTGTATATCATAGCACAAAACGTATAAAATCTCATAAACCTGTGTTAAACTACAGACCTTATTTTCGGCATTTCCCCATTAAAAAAACATTAATTTCCCCATAAGCTTTGGCCAAAGAGCCATGGCGGAGTAGTGCCTACAAAAATATACCATTATTATTGCTCTCTATTGAACGTCAGGAAATGCTATGGATTGTATCTGTAAAATCAAAACCAAAGTAACATATCAAATAATAATTTGGCAGTCACTCAAGTAATCGAATACTAACGTTTATCCGGATATCTAAATGGATGTGTCCATCCCTACGCAAACTGTACTATGTTGGCTCTATTTTCCTTTCACATTGTCGTTTCCATCACAGTTCTAGCAACTATGGTGGATGTGTAACCAGGCAAGCCCAATACAGGCCTACTGTTCGGCTTGGTTTGGCTGTAGGGCTATAGTGTGAATGAGGCAAAGTGAGCTGTTGGCCTAGCCAGTCTCTGTCTTTCTGAACCATAACGACAGGACTGTATCGGAGCCCAGTGTCTGTCATGTGATGCTTATATTCTATTCACTTTCCTGTCTGCAAGTGTAGGCCATAATCCAATTTACTGAGTCAGGCAAACTGTCTTCACACAATCATGCACTAGTTTTGCTAGGATACTACAGTTGATGTCGGAAGTTTACATGCACCTTAGCCAAATAGATTTAAACTCAGTTTCACAAATCCTGACATTTAATCCTAGTAAAAATGCCCTGTCTTAGGTCAGTTGGGATCACCACTTTATTTTAAGAATGTGAAATGTCAGAATAACAGAATTCTATATTTCAGCATTTCTTTCTTTCATCCCATTCCTACTGGGTCAGAAGTTTACATACACTCAATTAGAATTTGGTAGCATTGCTTAACTCAGGTCAAATGTTTCGGGTAGCCTTCCACAAGCTTCCCACGATAAGTTGGGTGAATTTTGTAACTGAGTCAGGTTTGTAGGCCTCCTTGAACACACACACTTTTTCAGTTCTGCCCACCAACTTTCTATAGGATTGAGGTCAGGGCTTTGTGATGGCCACTCCAATACCTAGACTTTGTTGTCCTTAAGCCATTTTGCCACAACTTTGGAAGTATGCTTGCGGTCATTGTCCATATGGAAGACTCATTTGCGACCAAGTTTTAACTTCCTGATTGATGTCTTGAGATGTTGCTTCAATATATCCACATAATTTTCCTGCGTCATGATGCCATCTATTTTGTGAAGTGCACCAGTCCCTCCTGCAGCAAAGCACCCCCACAACATGACGTTGCCACCCCCGTGCTTCACGGTTGGGATGGTGCTTTTCGGCTTGCAAGCCTCCCTCTTTTTCCTCCAAACATAACGATGGTCATTGTGGCCAAACAGTTCTATTTTTGTTTAATCAGACTAGAGGACATTTCTCCAAAAAGTACCATCTTTGTCCCCATGTGCAGTTGCAAACCGTAGTCTGTTTTTTATGGTGGTTTTGGAGCATAGGCTTCTTCCTTGCTGTCGATATATGACTCGATTTACTGTGGATATAGATACTTTTGTACCTGTTTCCTCCAGCATCTTCACAAGGTCCTTTGCTGTTGTTCTGGGATTGATTTTTACTTTTAGCATCAAAGTATGTTCATCTCTAGGAGACAAAACGCATCTCCTTCCTGAGCGGTATGACAGCTGCGTGGTCCCATGGTGTTTATACTTGCATACTATTGTTTGTACAGATGAACGTGTTACCTTCAGGAGTTTTTCTGTGGTCTTGGCGGATTTCTTTAGATTTTCCCATGATGTTAAGCAAAGAGGCACTGAATTTGAAGGTAGGCCTTGAAATACATCCACAGGTACACATCCAATTGACTCAAATTATGTCAATTAGCCTATCAGAGGCTTGTAATGCCATGACATCATTTTTCTGGAATTATCCAAGCTGTTTAAAGGCACAGTCAACTTAGTGTATGTAAAGTTCTGACCCACTGACATTGTGATACATTGAATTATATGTGAAATAATCTCTGTTAACTGTTGGAAAAATTGCTTGTGTCATGCACAAAGTAGATGTCCTAACCGACTTGCCAAAACTATAGTTTGTTAACAAGAAATTTGTGGAGTGGTTGGAGTCATTAAAACTAGTTTATGTAAACTTCCGACTTCAACTGTAGATGTGTGTGGTCACAAGAATTCTATTATAAAGTCTGTCATGGCTAACTGCAATATTCGTGTATTGTTTTTTTTCTCAAGACTTGAGCGTCATTTGCAGTAAAGTCTAAGCAACAACTAACATTGGATTGCTTTCTTTAAATTTTTCAGCTGAGAGTTAGGTTCACATGAACCACTTTTTATTTTACACACAGAGATTGATCATGTAGATCATATTCTTTGTTGTTTTAATTAGTTAACCTGAATTTCCCCCTAGCAGGGAAAGTGATGCCTCTTTTGTCCCTCACGAGTTTGCATCCCTGATTTATGCTTCTCTTGCATGCTGTTCTTTCTGCTTATTCACCCTTACAACCCTCGAATCTTCAGTGTCCTCAGGAAGCCTATAGGCTAGACGGAGAGAAGCTTACAGAGCACCCCACTCCTGGAGGTCAAGGTTCTTATAATAGGGACAACGTAGACTACACCATAATTAATACCATCAGTATTGAATGAATGACAGTTTGGGACACTCACATAGGCCTAGATAAGAAGGTCCCCTATGTGGCATAACATAGGCCTAAGTCCTTGGCCTGTATAACTAACATATTAGAATGTAGAATTATCTCCAAAACCAGTTGTTTGCAATTAGATATGCATGTTAGTTACTGAAGAGCCTGTGTTGATGTATACCTTTCTCTCTTTCTGTTACAATGCTCCTCCTCCAGCAAGGACAAGTTTGGAAGGTTTGCACAGCTTTTCGCCTTTCCCTAAATCTCAACCTTCCTTTCCTATCGCCTTCTACCTAGTCCTCATGTTTCATGACCCTTCTCTATGTTAACCACAGTGCCTTAGCGCATAGTGTTGGTACAGCTGCTATAAGAGGTCTGTGTTGCCAAATCGGAGCGCTTTTGTTTCCCGTCTCATTGAGCAATTGCCAGAAAAATGGTCTTTAAAAGCAGAATTACAATAGAAATGCTTTTGATTGACAGCTACTGTGTTGCTGTGTGTTTTGAGAAACATGGTGTTTCGTGTTGTACTTTTCTCTCCCGTTCTTAAATCCTTGCCCTTCAGTAGTTTTGTGTTGCAAACCACCGAGCCTATATGTGTAGTATAGTCTAGATACTTGCATGCCATTCCTGTTGTAGCTTTTTAACCTATTTGTTGAAAAAACAAACACGTAATGTCACTCTTTTAGACTTACAGGCTCTGTTTCGTCTCAGATCTTCGTATCGCCCCTCTTTCTCAAATGAAGACTGCCGTTATGTAGCTAGCAACATCATCCATACTAACTGCTACTATAGGCTAGGGTCCTCACAATAACTGTCACGATGCTGCTATGCAAAATGTTCTATTGGATTAAATCCTTTGATCCTTTTAAGCGCTTGCTGTGCTATATCTTGGAAAATAAACAAATGTGACACTGGCTGACTAGACTACATAAGGCTGTTTGTTTCCAACATTAGGACTGTTTTCTTCAATAACGTAAAGCATGAAATGCACAGAGAAGTCCCTATCGGCAGTTAGATTATCACAGTTGGTGGCCCTCCCTTCTCTTGCTAGAACAAAAGCAGTACCTGTTGCCTGCCGACCCGGTAGCGACGAACCTAGAATCGCAATACTTGTCAGTGGCCAACAACTTGACTTTGAGCCATTTTGAGAGCATTAACCCCCACGTGGGGGAGTCAACAACAAAAAATGACAAGTAAGGGCATTTTCTTCGTACGTCCACGGATGAGCCAGTCACACTTCAAATGCAATGTAGGCTATGGGATGGTAGCTAGCTAAGTGTAGAGTTGCAATGCACACAACACTACATACTTCCAAGCTAGCTAACCACTGTAGGTAGTATTGACACTATAATTAATCACAATGGTTGTTAGCTGCCAAGTTAGTGCAGTGTCCTTGGCTGGCTGGCTAGCTAGCTATGTTGTGCTAGCTAGTGAATATGTTATCGTTAGCCAAATGTTTAGCTAGCTAGCTATGGTCTGACACTGGCCGTATGGGATTATGGAGTGTGAATTAAATTGTTTCTTTGCCATCTTGCTAGGTAATCATCTAGCTGTGGCCATCTGGTTAGTGTCAACAAGGGCATGTTTTGTTTCTTTGCCATAATACTTCTGAATATCGGGAAACTGGTTTTATGACACCCCCACTGTAGGCAACACCAGGACAGCATTAGAATGCTTGACACCCCACAGAGCCTCGTTAACCAGTTCAACCAATTTATCCAATCACTGTTTTAAGTGCAGAAAAAGAGCTTAATTGTCTAATTGAAAGCTTTTTAATACTTTTTATAGTTGTGTTATTGGCAGTTAATTGTTGACCAACGGTGACTGGCTTTATAGTGGATGAAGATACACAATAGCCTCTGTAGGTGACGTATCATTCTGTGTATTTTCATTTTGATGTGGCAAATTGTTTGCGTGCCCTAATGAGCTTGACCCTGATGTTTTGACTGCCCACCGTTTTCAAATACAAGCCTACTTCCTCCAACGATTTGTGGTATAGTATTACAGTTAGTGTCCACACACACACACACACACACACACACACACACACACACCATAAGGTTTAGTAACTATCATTATTAACCTATGTGATGACAACACATGCATGCACAGCATCCTGTTCACCTTATGATACGTGTACCCAAAATGCATGCCGCTTTACCACCATGTTAAAGGGGAAGTTGACCTAAAATCCAAAATGTCCCAAGTGATTCCATACATTGAAACTAGTTAGGTGGAGTTCTCCTTCTCCCCCTCTCTCCTTGCAGTCTAGAACTGGAAAAAAACAGGTCACGTGATGTCTTTGTGCACTGCTAGCTCTGCTGTCAGTCACACATTTTACAGCCTGAATTTAAAATGGATTAAATTGCACACATTTAAAAAAAAAAATTGGCCTACACACAATATCACAATGTTACAGTAGAATTATGTTTTTCGAAACCTTTACAATTATTTAAAAATGAAATGCTGAAATGTCTTGAGTCTAAGTTTTTAACCCCTTTTTTAAGGTGAGCCTAAATAAGTTCAGGAGTAAAAATTTGCATAACCAGTTTCATGGACTCATGGCAATAATAGTGTTTAACTAACCTTATCTATATACCCCACATGCAATTATCTGTAAGGTCCCTCGGCCGAGCAGTGAATTTCAAATACAGATTCAACTACAAAGACCAAGGAGGTTTTCTGATACCGCACAAAACAGGGCACCTATTGGTAGATGGGTAAAATAAAAAGCAGACATTGAATATCCCATTGAGCATGGTAATGTTATGAATTACACTCTGAATGGTGTAGCAATACACCCAGTCACTATGAAGATACGGGCGTCCTTCCTAACTCAGTTGCCGCATAGGCGGGAATTCACTTTTTGTCCTGAATGTAAAGTGTTATGTTTGGGGCAAATACAACACATTACTGAGTACCACTCCCCATATTTTCAAGCATAGTGGTGGCTGTGTCATGTTATGGGTATGCTTGTAATCTTTAAGGACTGGGGAGTTTTTCAGTATAATAAATAAACGGAATGGCGCTAAACACAGGCGGAATCGTAGAGGAAAACCTGGTTCACCTTTCAGCAGACAATAACCCTACGACACAAGGTCAAATCTACACTGGACTTCCTTACCAAGAAGACGGTGACAGTGGCAGAGTTATAGTTTTGATGTACATCTACTTGAAGATCTATGGAAAGACCTGAAAATGGTTATCTAGCAGTGATCAACAACCAATTTGACAGAGCTCGAAGAATTTTGAAAAGATAATGGGCAAATGTTACACAATGCAGGTGTGGAATGCTCTTTGAGACTTACACAGAAAGACTTACAGCTGTAATCGCTGTCAAAGGTACTTCTACAAAATATTGACTTGGGTGTAAATTAGATATTTCATGTGAGTTCTCAACAGTCAAATGCCCATCCCTAGTCTCATTCAGCATAGCTTTGAAGTGGGTCCTCTGCGGTGAGTCACTGAGTCCGGATTCCTCTCCCATCCTGCGTGTTAAATACCGTCCGAGCCAAATATCCACTGCCTTAGGGGGTCTCCCCTGGTTTTCAGGAAGTGAAAGACTCCCAAGGTTGTGCTGCTCCCAGACTGATTTGTTTGTCAGGTTAGGTACTGTGACTGCAAAAATAAAGAATATCCATGCAAATCGACCACAACTGGAATACAAAACATTCAAACATTGTTTAGTTACATATACAAATATTTAAACTAGTATACTACATAATGTTAGCAACCTATTGTATGTGCATCATGAAAGTCTTTGTGTCTACTTCATTCTGGAGCGATATCTTCTAACCAGGTCCTTTCTCAGGTCTCTCCTCTAGTAATGTTGGCTGGAAGATTAAAGTAGGCTTGGGCAGGTGGGATTAAGGATTCTTGTAAATCACCGTTGGATGTTGTTACCACTCCAGCACCTGGTCAACCAGTTTCTCCCTGAACTGCAAAAGTTTTTTTGTTCATTTATTTAAAAACAAATGTTTGGCCACCCACTGCTTGCACTTTGTTTTAGGATCAAGTGTTTCTCACCTACACAATTAATGCAGTTAGACAAGGGCAGTTAGACATGTTTACATGGTACACACACAGATTTATTCTTAATGATCATTTTTGTTTCACAAAATACCGGTAGCTTATGTTGTAACAGGAAATATGGTACTTCATATTACTTCACGCATGTACATCACATAGCATAATATGATCTATTTTATAATAAAAATGCTTATATAAAGGAAATGAGGTCTATCAAGTTATTCAAGTAGCTTGTTCCCTGTCCACATTCTCATTATTATAATCCATATTAGTGTTATGTGTATTGAGAAAGGAGTAACTTCCGCCCAAACATAAGTCAAGTGATGCCATGTTTACTAACCTATAAAGCATTTTTGTTATGGCCATTGTGCTTCATGTAAATTATATTGTTAGGATACTCATGGCCCCTATTTACATTTAACATTTACATTTAAGTCATTTAGCAGACGCTCTTATCCAGAGCGACTTACAAATTGGTGCATTCATCTTATGACATCCTATTGACAGGGGGAGGGAGTTACAGAGAAACAATAGACCAGACTGGGAAATAATATACCCCAGGTGGGTCCTGCGGCCAGTTATTCCACACAAGGCTATACAGTTGCCTGAAATGTTGTCATGAAAATAATCATGGCTAGCCAACACATTGGGAAAAGGTCTACTGGATATTTTCACACAACATCAACTCACATGGGTGCCAGAGGCGCTTGCTGTTGCTTAGTTGTTTGAAGACCGATCTATTGAGGCCAGAACCTGTGAGTGAGATGGGGATATTGACCTCAGTTATTTGTGGCACCATGGGACTTCATGATACATTTGCAATATTGTCTGTAGGAATGTTTACATAGTATTTGCCGTTTTTATCGCTACTAGCCATCTTCTCCATCTGGCTATCTTTCAATGGAAAATAGTGGAACTTTGCCTTCCCTAGATGTCTTATATAAAGTGCATACCGTGTGGTGTCAAGCTCCAAATGAGTACATAAACAGTGCATTCGGAAATTATTCAGGCTCCTTGATGTTTTCCACATTTTGTTACGTTACAGCCTTATTCAAAAATGTATGAAATTCTTATTTTCCTTTATCTATCTACTCACAATACCTCAATGATGAAGCAAAATTTGTTTAAAAAAATGTTTACGTTTTAATAATTAAAAATAGAAATTTCACATTTAAATAAGGATTATGACCCTTTACCCAGTACTTTGGCAGCGATTACAGCCTCAAGTCTTCATTGGGTATGATGCTACAAGCTTGGCACACCTGTATTTGGGGAGTTTCTCCCATTCTTGTCTGCCGATCCTATCAAGCTCTGTCAGGTTAGATGGGGAGCTTTGCTGCAAAGCTATTTTCAGGTCTCTCCAGAGATGTTCGATGGGGTTAAAGTCTGGGTTCTGGCTGGGGCACTCCTGCGTTGTCTTGGCTGTATGCTTAGGGTCAATGTCTTGTTGGAAGGTGAAAACTTTGCCCTAGTCTGAGGTCCTGAGCGCTCTAGCTTTCATCAAGGATCTCTCTGTACTTTGCTCTGTTCATCTTTCCCTCAACCGGACTATTCTCCCAGTCCCTTCCGCTGAAAAACATCCCCACAGCATGACGCTGCCACCACCATGCATCACTGTAGGGATGGTGCCAGGTTTCCTCCAGACATTATTCTTGGCATTCAGGCCAAAGAGTTCAATCTTGGTTTTATCAGACCAGAGCATCTTGTTTCTCAAGGTCTTGAGAGTCCTTTAGGGGCCATTTGGCAAACTCCAAGCAGGCTGTCATGCGCGTTTTACTGAGGAGTGGCTTACGTGTGGCCATTCTACCATAAATAACTGATTGGTGGAGTGCTGCAGAAAAGGATATCCTCAAAGGTTCTCCCATTTCCACAGAGGAACTCTCGAGCTCTATCAGAGTGACCATCGTGTTCTTGGTCACCTCCTCATTGACCAAGGCCCTTCTCCCCCCGATTGCTTAGTGTGGCCAGGCAGCCAGCTCTAAGAAGAGTCTTGGTGTCTCCAATCAAGTTGTAGAAACATCTCAAGGATGATCAATGGAAATAGGATGCACCTGAGCTCAATTTCAAGTCTCATAGCAAAGGGTCTGAATATTTATGTAAATAAGGTATTTCTGTTTTTTATTTAATACGTTTGCAAAAAAATCTAAACCTTTTTTGCTTTGTCATAATGGGGTATTGTATGTAGATTGTTGAAGAACAACATTCATTTAATTCATTTTAGAATAAGGCTGTACCGCTAAAAAAGTTTGGGAAAAGGGAAGGGGTCTGAATACTTTCTGAATGCACTGTGCATCAGTTTGCATCATATTTAAAGTGGAAAAGTATACATTTCCTGACTCAAAACTGATACTACTTTTGATCAAAGTAGCTCAGCCGAAAGGCGTCAGTTTCTTTGTTTTCATTGAACATGCCATACAAATAAAGTCATTTTAATTCATTATAAACTCAGCAAAAAAGAAACCTCCTCTCACTGTCAACTGTTTATTTTCAGCAAACTTAACATGTGTAAATATTTATATGAACATAAGATTCAACAACTGAGACTAACTGAACAAGTTCCACAGACATGTGACTAACAGAAATGGAATAATGTGTCCCTGAACAAAGGGGGGGTCAAAATCAAAAGTAACAGTCAGTATCTGGTGTGGCCACCAGCTGCATCTCCTCCATATGGACTGCACCAGATTTGCCAGTTCTTGCTGTGAGATGTTACCCCACACCCAAGTTCCCGGACATTTCTCGGGGGATGGCCCTAGTCCTCACCCTCCGATCCAACAGGTCCCAGACTTGCTCAATGGGATTGAGATCCGGGCGCTTCGCTGGCCATGGCAGAACACTGACATTCCTGTCCTGCAGGAAATCACACACAGAACGAGCAGTATGGCTGGTGGCATTGTCATTCTGGAGGGTCATGTCAGGATGAGCCTGCAGGAAGAGTACCACATGCGGGAGGAGGATGTCTTCTCTGTAACGACCAACGTTGAGATTGCCTGCAATGACAACAAGCTCAGTCTGATGATGCTGTGACACACCGCCCCAGACCATGACAGACCCTCCACCTCCAAATCGACCCCGCTCCATAGTACAGGCCTCTGTATAACGGTCATTCCTTCGATGATAAACGCGAATCCGACCATCACCCCTGCGGCGTTCTTGCCGGTGATGACTGGTGAGGACCTGCCTTACAACATGCCTACAAGCCCTCATTCCAGTCTCTCTGTCCGCAATAGGCTGAGTTTGAGCACTGATGGAGGGATTGTGCGTTCCTGATGGAACTTGGGCAGTTGTTGCATCCTGTACATGTCCCGCAGGTGTGATGTTTGGATGTACCGATCCTGTGCAGGTGTTGTTAAACATGGTCTGCCACTGCGAGGACGATCAGCTGTCCGTCCTGTCTCCCTGTAGCGCTTTCTTAGGTGTCTCACAGTACGGACATAGCAATTTATTGCCCTGGCCACATCTGCAGTCCTCATGCCTCCTTGCAGCATGCCTAAGGCACGTTCACGCAGATGAGCAGGGCATCTTTCTTATGGTGTTTTTCAGAGTCAGTAGAAGGGCCTCCTTAGTGTCCTAAGTTTTCATAACTGTGACCTTAATTGCCTACTGTCTGTAAGCGGTTAGTGTCTTAACGACTGTTCCACAGGTGCATATTCATTATTTTTTTATGGTTAATTGAACAAGCATGTGAAACCATGTTTAAACCCTTTACAATGAAGATCTGTGAAGTTATTTGGATTTTTACAAATTATTTTTGTAAGACCGGGTCCTGAAAAAGGGCCGTTTCTTTTTATGAATGTGATAAATTGAAGGCATACGGCTAAATAGGTTAACAAAGAATTAGTCTACAATAGGTCTTTGAATGACAACGGAGCAGAGCTAGTAGTTTCCAAAGAAACGTGAGGAATCACGTGACCCGTTTTTGCAGCTTTCCTGTTCTAGACTGCAGGGAGAAAGGGGGTGAAGTCTTAACTCCACCTAACTAGTTTCAATGTATGGAATTACTTGGGAAATGTTTTATTTTAGGTGTACTTCCCCTTTAAGAACAATCTCTTTTGTAGAGAACTGCCCAATGAAAAACTGATCATAATTTAAAACAAAAAACTGCATTTAACCTATTGGTTCTAGATGGCATTTTTAAATTATGAGACCTAAACAGGAGACCTTGTGCAGAATGTTTTGTTCTCCTTTCTCTCTCTGCTCACTCCATTTTTCAGCAAAAATGAAACCATTTTCACTCTGCCTGTTCATCCTGTCAATCATGAACTTAATTAACAACCTTCTTATTTGACTAACAATGCTGCTCAATGAGAATCAGCCAGTATTCAAAGATGACTGCTGTAGCATCTTTCTGTTCTCTTCCCTTTCCACTTTAGGCATGCGGCGACCCCAAAGCAAAGCCATCATACCTGGTGGACAAAAACTTGGAGTCGGTGGTTAAGTTTATCGTACGAAAATTCCCTGCAATAGAGACGCGAAACAATAATGTAAGTTCTGTTTTAAGTTTATTCAAATGACCTTATGCAGTAGGATATTGCATTAATGTTATAGATTTTGTCTGTGAGCGTTCGAGAGGCAGTAACTGCCATGTAGTCATTTGGTAGAGCATGGCGCTTGTAACACCAGGGTAGTGGGTTCGATTCCCACAGATGAACAGTATGAAAATGTATCCCCTCACTACTGTAAGTCGCTCTGGATACGATAGTCTGCTTAATGACTAAATTGTAAATTAAATATGCTGAGTGTACAAAACATTAAGAACACTTTCTTGATACACTCAGGAAACTGTTGACTGTGAAACCCAGTAGCGTTGCAGTTCTTGAGACAAACTGGTCTGCATGGCACCTACTACCATACCCCATTCACCCTCTGAATGGCATACATTACACAATCCATGTCTCAATTGTCGCGCGGCTTAAAAATATATTTTTAACCTGTCTCCTCACCTGGGCTCCCAAGTGGCGCAGCAGTCTAAGGCACTGCATCTCAGTGCTTGAGGCGTCACTACATCTCTGTGCTTGAGGTGTCACTACATCTCGGTGCTTGAGGTGTCACTACAGACACCCTGGTTTGATTCCAGGGTGTATCACACGCGGCCGTGATTGGGAGTCCCATAGGGCGTCGCTTGTAATTAAGAATTTGTTCTTAACTGACTTGCCTAGTTAAATAAATTTCAAAAATACATCTACACTGATTTGAAGTGGGTTTAAGTGACATCAATAGGGGATCATATCTTTCACCTGGATTCCCCTGGTCAGTCTGTCATGGAAAGAGCATGTGTTCATAATGTTTTGTATGCTCAGTGTATATACAATTATTTTAGACATGGCGTCGCCGGACATTTTCTTTCATCATTTAAAAATGGTAACTTCTAAATGTATGATCACATAGTCATACCGTATGTACATTATGTGTACTGTACATTTGTGTTGTCATATATGCTACTTTCTTACTATTTGCTTTTGCTGTGTTTGTGTGAAATGTGTAGCTAACTGCCTATTGGAATGACTTTGAGCTTAATTATATTTAACTGTGTCATTATGTCCCTTATGTTTTTTTCTTTGTTTGTTTTTGTTCAATGTTTTGCATGCTTAACCTGTTATGGCGGCAATCCCCGTACAACTTCGTAAAAACCTTCATAAAAATACAACTTCGTAACATTAAACATTCTTGAAAATCCAAGTGTCTTACACCCTTCAAAAGATTAGAATCTTGGTAATCAAACTACGTTTTCCAATTTAAAATAGCTATTACAGAAAACAAATCCCATGCTTTTGTTTGAGAAGAGCAATCAACAACAAACATTTTCCGCCATGACAGTTTTTACACATTCACATCTGAAGGTAAAATTATGACTTACATTCTGATATCTTGCTCTTATTTCTCTTCCTGATCAAATGAAGTGCTGTTTTCTTTAAAATCCATTTTTATAGCCTAAATCGAAACATTTTGTAAAGCCGTGAATTCCATCTCTATCAATTTTTTACGGAGCATTCGACGTGATTACCCCCCCCGTAAACAATCGTTTATCTAGTCATGGTTGGTTTCAGTGCATTCCTCTGGATGTTTGCAACACAGCAAAATGTCATTGTTTTTCTTGCGGGGAGTATTGACCGAGGTGAGCTGATTTGAAGACAAGGATCAATGACTACCTTACGCACCAATAAGTTTAGCGAAGCTTCATTGATTGACTATTTTTCTGCCCAATGACCACTGATCTTCTTGAAATCTAGCTGGGTAGATAGCCAATGAGCTGAGGTAAACGCCAGTATGTAATGGTTTTGGGTTGGACCACAATTCCTTGTTTGTAATCGCACGCGCAGGGAACTCCATTCTCGCCTTGACGATCAGAGGAGTTGCTGTAAGGCTTTTTACGCGCAGCTGTATTTCGGAAAGTTGTATTTTCAACGATTTCATTAAAGATATCATGGCGAATAAATCGGGTAAAGCGAAGTCAAAAGTGAAAGTGAGACAGATTTTTTTGTTTGCGGAGTCTTTGAGTGTTATGATTCAAACGAACTGAGGAGCTGTTTCTTCAAGGACAGGATGTACTTCTGGACGGGTAAGTGCTAATGCTGTTTTATGAGAAAAATATATATATATATATATTTTTTTTTAGCAATGAAATGTGTGGTTTGTGTGTGTGTTGGTTTGTTTGGGTGTGTGTGTGTGTATATATATATATATATATATACATACAATGGCCGGAGTTGAATGGAACAGCACTTCACCTTAGTGACTGTTCCCTCTGCTCTATACAACAAATATCTGTTTATTTTGTGATGATAAAAGGCTCATACAATACAAATATATATTGTTTTTCTTTCACAGTGATAGCGACTCCGACTGGGAGCCACCGGTGCCAAGCTGCCCGCTCTACCTATGCCCCCAGTGGTGTTCATATGCCACAGTTCATTACTGTAGGCATGACTGTGCCTCAGGGCCAAAAGGGCACAGCATGGAGGCGTCGTTGTGTTCTGTGTCGCATGAAATGCACCACTTGTTCAGTTTGCCTCTGCTTTACATCAGAAAGAGACTGCTATGGGACATGGCACAGGCATCAAAATATTGTGACGAGGACTTCCAAGGGGTGTACTGTTTTAAAAAATATATTTTTTATATTTATTTTCTAATATTTTTGTAAACATATTTTGTGTGTGTGTGTGTGTGTGTGTGTGTGTGTGTTAGAATTGCTTTTTGATGTGTTGTATATAGTTATTTGCACTGCTGTATAGAGATGTAGGTCATTTCACCAATTCGGCCACTTGGGTACATTTGGGCAACTTGTGTGGGACACCTGGGTGACTTCATGCTAAATGTCATGTAGCTCACCCATTCCTGAAGTTATCAGTCTGAAACGTTGCATACCTACAGTTCCCCTCTTGTGTTATCCATCAAAATAATCTTCAGCATCCTATCTGACTGTGTGGCTATTCTAGTACATGTGAAAGATGATACTACAACAATAAAAAACAGAAAACGTATTCTCTTTCTCTTTTCTTCCACCAGATCTACTGTGTTATATTCTCCTACATTCAATTAACATTTCCACAAACTTCAGCATGTTTCCATTCAAATGATACCAAGAATATGCATATCCTTGCCTCTGGGGCTAAGCTACATGCAGTTAGATTTGGGTATGTCTTCAGGTGGAAATTGAGAACAAAGGGATGCAGCCATAACCTGTTAATGTGGCTTTTTTCTGGATATTCCTTTTTGGTAATTTTGTACTATTTGTAGTGCCATTTTGCTTAGCTTTGCTTAGTCTGCCTTTTGTAGTGGAAGAGTTTTAGTTTTCATCTAGCCTATTGCTTCTTATCCTGATAGACTATGCAAAGGAATCTAAGTTTCATTTTACCCACCCCATCTAGGTTAAGGGGGAAATCGGTTTAATTCTGCTTCAGCTCTTAGATTACTTCGTATAGCCTAGTAATGCATCTTGACAACTAGGTTATCTGGTCATTAAACCATTTTATTTGAATACTCTGTCATTATTCTTACCAATTAGACTATACATTTATCGTACAAGCTAGGCATATATGGCTGGGTTTACACAGTTAGCCCAGTTCTGATATTTTTGGCAAAGGATCTGATTGGTCAAAAGTGGGAAAAAAAATATTAGTTGAGCTGCCTGTGTAAACACTGCGTATCAGTGGGGAAAGTAGCACATGCAAACACAACTTGTTCTTGCTAATTTGTCTTGAAAAGATGTAAAAGCCTTTACCCTCATGCTATTCCATTCTGAGGCAATGTTATGTCAGAACTGGTTGGCCCAGCTAAAAAAAAATCAAATATTGAATTGTATGGTTGAGATTTTGATTGGAGCATTATTCACGTGAAAATGTAACAACTAAGACTGTATTTCCATTTTCGCAGGAGAGAAATGTTTTTTGAGTTAATAATAGACAATATTTGTATTGTATTGGTCTTCCATGAATTGTAATATAGGGCATGGGTAATCTGGTTAACCTAACCGCCTGAAATGACTTACTAACTTCAGAACAAACATGTCCTTATTGTTACATTAACATTTTACTGACATACAAGACAGTCCTATAATATATGTAAGAAAATACAATTAATAATTGTATATGGCTAATGCTAGAGCTGATTTAGGTAAACCTAGCTAGACCAATATTTAGTCTCAATTTGGCAATAAAGCATAGCTCATGGTAATTGTCATACATACTACAAACCATACTGGATAACGGCCTCCTGAGTGTGGCAGTGGTCGAAGGCAGTGCCGCTAGAGATTCTGGGTTCGAGTCCAGGCTCTGTCGCAGCTGGCCGTGACCCGGGAGACCCATGGGGCGGCGCACAATGGGCCCAGCGTCGTCTGGGTTAGGGGAGGGTTTGGCCGGCAGGGATGTCCTTGTCCCATCACGCTCTAGCGACTCCTGTGGCGGGCCGGGCGCAGTGGGCGCTGACACGGTCGCCAGGCGTACGGTGTTTCCTCCGACACATTGGTGCGGCTGGCTTCCGGGTTAAGTGGGCATTGTGTCAAGAAGCAGTGTGGCTTGGTTGGGTTGTGTTTTGGAGGACGCACGGCTCTCAACCTTCGCCTCTCCCGAGTCCGTACGGGAGTTGCAGCGATGAGACAAGACTGTAATTACCAATTGGATACCAAGAAATTGGCTAATAATTAAAAAAGGATAATGATAATTTAAAAAATTAAATACTGGATCGTCACTCGGTACCTAAGGGTTCCCTACAATGCATTTTTGTCAAAGTCATTAGCTAATAACATCTGGAGACTGGTGTAGTGAAACAATCTAAACTTTAACACTGACAAATGGTTTACTCAAGAAGTTATAGGTTATTGGCCAAATTCAAAAGTTAGATATGCAATGAAATATAGAAAACAATCGTGCCGTAAAACGTCAACCATCAAACCAGGAGAATGACATGGTGTGTGTGACTGCTGGTGAAAAAGTGAACCTTACAGATAAGTTTGACATGACTACTTTGACATGCTCCTTGAGAGACCTAACAAATTGTTTATTCTACATTTACAGCAACAGCTTACACAGCTTCAAAAAGAAAAGTCTGAAATACTAAAGAATCTATCTCTATATTACTTCACATTTGTGGATGTCATGGAATTCAAGGTAAGGATTTAAAAAAATGTTTTACTCAATGTTAAACTACTTTAATAGGTATATTCATGTAATAATAAGCATAATGTAATATGCTTTTTATATATATTTATTTATTTGACCTTTTCTTAACTAGGCAAGTAATTTAAGAACAAGTTCTTATTTTCAATGACTGCCTAGGAACAGTGGGTTAACTGCCTGTTCAGGGGCAGAGCGACAGATTTTTACCTTGTCAGCTCGGGGATTCGATCTTGCAACCTTTCGGTTACAAATCCAACGCTCATAGATGTGTCTTTAGCTGTGTTAATTAGGATAGATCAATGTCTGAGTAACCATTTCTTCATTACTCTGAATAGTGGTAGGAAAATACTGCACCTGTACAATCATATACGATTTAGCTATGTTGTACCTATACAATCCAGACATGAGAGTTTTGTATTTCTTCTAGGACAATGTTTCTGAATTGCTGAACACTATTGACGCTTGCCAGGTTTTCTTTGATGTTGTAAGTATTCATCTTTCCACAATTCCCTTTACTTGGTATACAAATAAATGTTTTTCAAATCTCCTCAGATTATACCTTTTTTATAATCCTAATCAAAGCTAACTGGAGTTTTTCTTTCTGTCTTTATAGACGGTTAACTTTGATCTCACCAAGAACTACCTTGACTTAGTTGTCACCTACACTACACTAATGATGCTACTGTCCCGTATTGAAGAGCGGAAAGCAATCATTGGACTCTACAACTACGCCCATGAAATGACACACGGGGCCAGGTACAGCTCGAGCTATGAGCAGGACTATCCTCTGAAATGTATTATGTGATGTCTTTTGACTGTTTTCCCTCTCTCCTCTGCAACCAGTGACAGGGAATACCCAAGGCTGGGCCAAATGATCGTGGACTATGAGAATCCTCTGAAAAAAATGATGGAAGAGTTTGTCCCTCATGGGAAGGTGAGACACTAGACATCTGTGAATATATTCCTCAGTAACACTAATATACAAATGAAAAATAGATAGCACTGTTTTACATACACGGCACAGATAGCACCATGTAAGAAATGTCCACAATTTTCTATTAACTACCAAGTAAATACCTATAGAAATGATTATGCACCCAGAAATACCTCCAATTTATCTTCTTCTCTTTCTGTTCTGATGGCGATAGTCTTTGTCAGACGCACTCATCTCGCTGCAGATGGTCTACCCCAGGAGGAACCTGTCCGCTGACCAGTGGAGGAACGCCCAGCTTCTGAGCCTGATTAGCGCCCCCAGTACCATGCTCAACCCGGCCCAGTCAGACACAGTCAGTGCCTACTGCCCAGTCACTTTCCTAAGCCCCTACTACTACTACTACTACTACTACTAAACTGCTACTAAACCCACCTTCACACCAATCAGTTAACACCTCTCACCCATCCAACACCTTATCTTGTTGACATGCCATGTGTTCTCCAATTTATTCTACTCATTTTGTAAATGTAGTAGCCAGCTCTGCCATTTGGAAAATTGTGTTAGATGTTACAAGCTGTTTTTAAAGTCCACATTATTAGCATGCCAATATTATATTTTCAGTTACTTAACTTAATCTGTGAATACATCGTGACAAATTTCTGTTCTCTGTTCTAGATGCCCTGTGAATACCTCTCCTTAGACTGTATGGAGAAATGGATTGTGTGTAAGTTTACTGCTCAAGTTATTGTGTTAAGGTTTTTTTTCTCCAAATTGGTCAGGGAGGATTCCTTTTGGCCTTTTGCTTAGTGTCTGCCCTGAGATTGGATGGTTGGGGGTTCGATCCCTGGTCAAGTCATACCGAAACATGGGACTTCATGCCCCTGCTTGGCACTCCTGAGATTGATTGGGGGTAAGGCCCTGCGACAGATTACTAGGGTTTACTTGTACATCAATCTGCCTCGCTCTACATTAACAGGAGTTAGGCTCTTGCCCCTAAGGATTTACTTTAACAAGGATTGCTTACTTAAAACTAGATCCGGACTCCAAAATCTTGTTTTATAACAGTCACAAGAAATATTAAAATGCTTCAGGTGGGTCTCAGTGAAAGAAATCAAAGTTTATTTGTCCCGTGCGCCGAATAAAACAGGTCATAGACCTTACATTGAAATGCTTACTTACAGGCTCTAACCAATAGTGCAAAAAAAAAAGTAAGTGTGTGTGCGTGTGTGTGTGTGTGTGTGGGTGGGTGTAAGTAAAGAAATAAAACAACAGTAAAAAGACATTTGAAAATAAGAGTTGCAAGGTTATATACAGACACCGGTTTGTCAGGCTTATTGAGGTAGTATGTACATGTAGGTATGGTTAAAGTGACTATGCATATATATCCACTATTGGTTAGAGCCTATAAGAAAGCATTTCACTGTAAGGTCTATCTATACCTGTTGTATTCGGCGCAAGTGACAAATGAACTTAGATTTTGAACAGAGAGTAGCAGTAGTGTAAAAAGAGGGGTTGGCGGGTGTTGGGACACAATGCAGATAGCCCGGTTAGCCAATGTGCGGGAGCACTGGTTGGTCGGGCCAATTGAGATAGTATGTACATGAATGTATAGTTAAAGTGACTATGCATATAAGATAAACAGAGAGTAGCAGCAGCGT
Organism: Oncorhynchus nerka; assembly: GCF_034236695.1. Classification (NCBI taxonomy): domain Eukaryota; kingdom Metazoa; phylum Chordata; class Actinopteri; order Salmoniformes; family Salmonidae; genus Oncorhynchus; species Oncorhynchus nerka. The sequence goes on along the minus strand of NW_027040324.1, from coordinate 130,083 downwards.
AAAAGAGGGGTTTTGGGGAGGGGGCACAAGGGTGCAAATAGTCCGGGTAACCATTTGGTTACCGGTTTAGGAGTCTTATGGCTTGGGGGTAAAACTGTTGAGAAGCCTTTTTGTCCTAGACTTGGCACTCCGGTACCGCTTGCCATGCGGTAGTAGAGAGAACAGTCTATGACTGGGATGGCTGGGGTCTTTGACAATTTTTAGGGCCTTCCTCTGGCACCGCCTGGTGTAGAGGTCCTGGATGGCAGGCAGCTTTGCCCCAGTGATGTACTGGGCCATGCGCACTACACTCTGAAGTGCCTTGCGGTCAGAGGCAGAGCAATTGCCGTACCAGGCAGTGATGCAACCGGTCAGGATGCTCTCGATGTTGCAGCTGTAGAACCCTTTGAGGATCTCAGGACCCATGAATAGGCTGTGTCGTGGCCTCTTCACGACTGTCTTGGTGTGTTTGGACCATTCTAGTTTGTTGTTGATGTGCACACCAAGGAACATGAAGCTCTCAACCTGCTCCACTACAGCCCCGTCGTTGAGAATGGGGGGTGTGCTCGGTGCTCCTTTTCCTGTAGTCCACAATCATCTCCTTAGTTTTGGTTACGTTGAGGGATATGCTGTCATTCTGGCACCACCCGGCTAGGTCTCTGACCTCCTCCCTTATAGGCTGTCTCGTCGTTGATCAGGCCTACCACTGTTGTGTCGTCTGCAAACTTAATGATGGTGTTGGATTCGTGCCTGGCCATGCAGTCGTGGGTGAACAGGGAGTACAGGAGGGGAATGCGCACGCACCCCTGGGGAGCTCCAGTGTTGAGGATCAGTGTGGCAGATGTGTTGCTACCTACCTTAACCACCTGGGGGCGGCCCGTCAGGAAGTCCAGGATCCAGTTGCAGAGGGAGGAGTTTGGTCCCAGGATCCTTAGCTTAGTGATGAGCTTTGAGGGTACTATGATTTTGAACGCTGAGCTGTAGTCAATGAATAACATTCTCACATAGGTATTAATTTTGTCCAGGTGGGAATGGGCAGTGTGGAGTGCAATAGAGATTGCATCATCTGTGGATCTGTTTGGGCGGTATGCAAATTGGAGTGGGTCTAGGGTGTCTGGGATTATGGTGTTGATGTGAGCCATTACCAGCATTTCAAAGCACTTCATGGCTACGTACGTGAGTGCTATGGGTCTGTAGTCATTTAGGCAGGTTGCCTTTGTGTTCTTGGGCACAGGGACTATGGTGGTTTGCTAGAAACATGTTGGTATTACAGACTCAGTCAGCGACATGTTGAAAATGTCAGTGAAGACACCTGCTATTTGGTCAGCACATGCCCGGAGCACACGTCCTGATAATCCGTCTGGCCCCGCAGCCTTGTGTATGTTGACCTGTTTAAAGGTCTTACTCACGTCGGCTACGGAGAGCGTTATCACACAGTCATCCGGAACAGTTGATGCTCTCATGCATGCCTCAGTGTTGCTTGCCTCGATGCGAGCAAAGTGATTTAGCTCGTCTGTTAGGCACTGGGCAGCTCGTGGCTGTGCCTCCCTTTGTAGTCTGTAATAGTTTGCAAGCCCTGCCACATAAGACGAGCGTCAGAGCCGGTGTAGTATGATTCAGTCTTAGCCCTGTATTGACGCTTTGCCTGTTTGATGGTTCGTCGCAGAGCATAGTGGGATTTCTTATAAGCTTCTGGGTTAGATTCCCACACCTTGAAAGCGGCAGCTCTACCCTTTAGCTCAGTGCGAATGTTGCCTGTAATCCATGATTTCTGGTTGGGGTTGTGTACGTACAGTCACTGTGGGGACGACGTCCTCAATGCACTTATTGATAAAGCCAGTGACTGAACAAAAAGGGGAATCAATGTTACTATATTTGCAATTGTAGAGCAGGATTCAGCAGTTTTTACAGTACTAACCCGTCCCTCCACTAGTCGGGTTCGTCCTGTGCCACGCGGTGCTGAATACTGACCCAGCAGCGCTGAGCCTGTGGAAGCTGGCCCTCCAGAGCAGCACCTGCCTCTGTCTCTTCAGGGATGAGGTCTTTCACATCCACAAGGCCTGTGAGGACCTGTTCGTCAACATCCGTGGGTAAGCCGCTCGCCAACACACCACCCTCGATCCACTCAGAATACACCACTCTCGGTGCCTTTCTTATGAGGAGCTGCAGGAGGATTCATGAAGTACAGTCGTGGCCAAAAGTTTTGAGAATGACACAAATATTAATTTCCACAAAGTTCAGTGTCTTTAGATATTTTTGTCAGATGTTACTAAGGAATACTGAAGTATAATTACAAGCATTTCATAATTGTCAAAGGCTTTTATTGACAATTACCTGAAGTTGATGCAAAGAGTCAATATTTGCAGTGTTGACCCTTCTTTTTCAAGACCTCTGCAATCTGCCCTGGCATGCTGTCAATTAACTTCTGGGTCACATCCTGACTGATGGCAGCCCATTCTTGCATAATCAATGCTTGGAGTTTGTCCGAATTTGTGGGTTTTTGTTTGTCCACCCCACCAGCCTCTTGAGGATTGACCACAAGTTCTCAATGGGATTAAGGTCTGGGGAGATTCCTGGCCATGGACCCAAAATATCTATGTTTTGTTCCCAGAGCCACTTAGTTATTACTTTTGCCTTATGGCAAGGTGCTCCATCATTCTGGAAAAGGCATTGTTTGTCACCAAACTGTTCCTGGATGGTTGACATGAGGCCATCCTCTAAAAGTATTTGCCTCATTGTGCGTGCAGATGTACTCACACTTGCCTGCTGCCATTCCTGAGCAAGCTCTGTACTGGTGGTGCCCCGATCCCGCAGCTGAATCAACTTTAGGAGACGGTCCTGGCGCTTGCTGGACTTTCTTGGGCGCCCTGAAGCCTTCTTCACAACAATCTTACTGGCAGCAATATCCTTGCCTGTGAAGCCATTTTTTGCAAAGCAATGATGACGGCACGTGTTTCCTTGCAGGTAACCATGACTGACAGAGGAAGAACAATGATTCCAAGCACCACCGTCCCTTTGAAGCTTCCTGTCTGTTATTCGAACTCAATCAGCATGACAGAGTGATCTCCAGCCTTGTCCTCGTCAACACTCACACCTGTGTTAACGAGAGAATCACTGACATGATGTCAGCTGTCCTTTTGTGGCAGGGCTGAAATGCAGTGGAAATGTTTTTGGGGGATTTAGTTCATTTGCATAGCAAAGAGGGACTTTGCAATTCATCTGATCACTCTTCATAACATTCTGGAGTATATGCAAATTGCCATCATACAAACTGAGGCAACAGACTTTGAAAATGTATATTTGTCATTCTCAACTTTTGGCCACGAATGTGTGTCTTGTAATTGTTTTGTTTTATAGGACTGATACAAGTAGTAAATACATTTGAAACACTTAAATTATTTTTTGTTTTTTGTTCATGCTGAATTTGAAGTATCATTCCAAAGTCATCTGTACCACGCTATTATACTATTTTCACTTTTCAATTAAGTTAAGATCTCACCCCGTGGGGTCAAAATGATCACAAGAACGGTGAGCAAAAATCCCAGAACCACACGGGGGGACCTAGTGAATGACCTGCAGAGAGCTGGGACCAAAGTAACAAAGCCTACCATCAGTAACACACTACGCCGTCAGGGACTCAAATCCTGCAGTGCCAGACGTGTCCCCTGCTTAAGCCAGTACATGTCCAGGCCCGTCTGAAGTTTGCTCGAGAGTATTTGGATGATCCAGAAGAAGATTGGAAGAATGTCATATGGTCAGATGAAACCAAAATATAACTTTTTGGTAAAAACTCAACTCGTCATGTTTGGAGGACAAAGAATGCTGAGTTGCATCCAAAGAACACCATACCTACTGTGAAGCATGGGGGTGGAAACATCATGCTTTGGGGCTGTTTTTCTGAAAAGGGACCAGGACGACTGATCCGTGTAAAGGAAAGAATGAATGGGGCCATGTATCGTGAGATTTTGAGTGAAAACCTCCTTCCATCAGCAAGGGCATTGAAGATGAAACGTGGCTGGGTCTTTCAGCATGACAATGATCCCAAACACACTGCCCGGGCAACGAAGGAGTGGCTTCGTAAGAAGCATTTCAAGGTCCTGGAGTGGCCTAGCCAGTCTCCAGATCTCAACCCCATAGAAAATCTTTGGAGGGAGTTGAAAGTCCGTGTTTCCCAGCAAAAGCCCCAAAACATCACTGCTCTAGAGGAGATCTGCATGGAGGAATGGGCCAAAAACCAGCAACAGTGTGTGAAAACCTTGTGAAGACTTACAGAAAATGTTTGACCTCTGTCATTGCCAACAAAGGGTATATAACAAAGTATTGAGAAACTTTTGTTATTGACCAAATACTTGTTTTCCACCATAATTTGCAAATAAATTCATTAAAAATCCTACAATGTGATTTTCTGGATTTTTTTTTCTCATTTCGTCTGTCATAGTTGAAGTGTACCTATGATGAAAATTACAGGCCTCATCTTTTTAAGTTGGAGAACGTGCACAATTGGTGGTTGAAATTTTTTTTTGGGGCCCCACTGTATATGTGCTGTTTGTGCAATAGCCTGGGGATGACGTTACACCAAGAAACACTTACCTTGATGAAAGCACCTAACCTAATGAAATTGAAAGTGGCTTTCTGCAACCAAGTTACATGTTCCTCTGTACACAAACACGCATACAACAAAAACGACCCATACCGCACAGTGTTGGGCACATCAGGTCCTTGACACATTCACCCACTCCCCCGCTGAAAGATCTTCCACAAAAGGTTGGCACCATTGTAACCGGTTCTAATTAAGCCCTGGTCTCCAGCATGGGAACAGGAAAGGAATACCTGGTGCAGTGGTCTGAGGTTGGACTACTCTAAATCATCTTGGCTCTCACACTCACAGGCTTTGCAGGTCCATCAACCCATTTAAATACCTCTCACACCCTACGGTAACCTGTGGATCACGAGAGCACCTTCATAAATCAGCAGAACGTTAATAACATATTAGACACTTTATGTAGTGTTCTGTAATACTTAGTTTGAAATGAGACACCTTTTGGTCATTCATAACACATACATAAAGGCTTAATGATGTAAACACACGTATTAACACTAACAGCTAAAACAAATAAACATTAAAGACCTGTTTAAACCATACATTTCCTATTATGTGGACATTTTTAAAACAATACAAAATACATAAAGTTTCAAAAAGTCCAGCAAATCAATTATATTGAGCATTACACAGTAATGTAGCTTGTCCCTGAGCTGGAGGAATAATGGTTCTTGCCTCTCTGCCTGCTAGAGGTACTGCATGCTGGTTCCAACCTTAAAAGTAATAACAAAGTAAGTTAGCATGTCTGTTAGGAAAAGCCTTTGACACCATCTGGATAAGAACATTTCTGTGCTTTGCCAGAAACTCTAAATGGGGTGATGGGAATCTCCATTCTATTCGTATTATTATATTCATCTTTTATTTACAAATCGCATAACATGACTATGAGATGGGGATATATCTAAGGGAATTTGTTTAGCTGAGCCTGCTAGCTGGCTAAATTTTGAAATGATTTGAAATAACGACAGGTCGCTACAGTATGTAATCAAACTCAACACTTAACTACTGCAAGCACAATTTAAATGACAATAAATAAAGGTTAACTTGCTTGTTTTTCGCTGTCCGGTGGTACCATAATTGGGCATTTGATTTGTGTACTCATCATATGATCAGTGTCTCGTCACCAACACAAAAAAAAAGTACTTTGGGGTCACAAATTTGCTAAATAAAAGTCCCCCACGTAATAGTATGTGTCAACAACCTGTATTTATTGATGTTAAATGAAAAGTAATTGTCATATTTAAGTGACTTTTTCATTAAATGTGGGCTTTAAACATGTTCCAAGGTCATTTAAATGCCCCCATTGCAAATCACTGCATATGGAATACATATTGGCTTATAGAACAAAAACTATTCTGGGTACCGCAGTGAAAGTATTGTAGAGAGTACTCAGTAGGGTTTGTAGAATATATATAATATATATACACACACACACACACACACCGAGTGTTGCTGGACTTTTACTCCACCCATTCCATTGGAGGCCACAATGCCAATCACTATAGGGAATGCATAATCACCACGTGCTGAAAACCTTCTAACCAAACTACACTGCAGGGCATGCACACTGAATGTAAGGGAAACTACACTCAAATCAAATTTTCTAAAAATTTTCTCAGACCTCATAAGCATTGTTGTGAATACATAAAATGAAATGTGTTTATATTTAAAAAGTGTTGCCAAACGGGGGAAAAAATGGGGGAAATTCAAAACCTGGAAAAACCCAACTGAGAAAAAGTACTTTGGGGGAAAAAATGCAAGTAAACAGACTTTCAAAGGCCTCACAAGTATTTTGCTGTGTATGTGCTGTCATCCTGCAGCACGGCTTGAGGTCAGCTCCAATATTGATTATGCACCCAAGAGGGAAAGAAGCTGGGCCATCCAAGAAATGTTTTAAGAGTAATAATAAAATATGTAACATTTAGCAGGCGCTTTTATCCAAAGCCACTTAGCCATGGGTGAATACATTTTTTAACTCGAACACACTGTCCTGGCGTTGCAATGCTCTACCAAGATACATGAGATGCTTATAAATGCTTTGTGAAGCCTCAATTTAATATGATTCATAAGGCCTTTATTAAGCAGTACTTTCGCCACCCTTTATAAAGCACAGGTTTATGTTAAATTTGACTCTGGGTAACGTCACACTGTTATGTCACATTTATGAACCCTTTATAAAACATGACACAGTTATAGATGATTTGTAACACATTTATGTAGTGTTTATGAAGCCGTTATCAGCTGCATTTAAAGTGGAACCAGAATGGTCAACTAAAACACAACATTAAATTGTGACAAAAGATGACGTTGATAGAACATTGATTCAACATGTTTTTTCCTGGTGGGTTGATCCTTGATTTTGAAATCTGCTCAACCAGTACTAGCAATGAATCTGCCAGATATGTCATCAAACTGGCACAAATGACAGGACTGTTGAATTCTAAGTCAAGTGTCAAATCACTGCTGTGTAAATCTCTCTTTTGAAATCTCAGTGTGGAAAGACTGCTAGCTGCAACTTTGAACTCCGGCATTAGTTTCAAGGGCAGAGTGTATTTTTTATCATAGCTGAGTAACTAGTCCATGTAAGAACCAAGTACCTTTGCAAAGAGAGACGTAATAAATTAATTCAGTCACATTTTGTTGTTGTACTGTAAATGGAGCCTTGAGAATATTGTGTGACATTTTTACAAAATAAAAGTACCTTAGTAAATGTGTACAGAAGTCTCCCTTCGCCTTCCATGTTAAAATGATGTCTGTTGTTTTCCAGCTACAATAAACGTCTAAATGACATCAAAGAATGCAAAGAACAAGCACTATCGCAAGCGTAAGTATATCGTCTTCATTGTCCCCAGTAGTTTTTTTTATACTGCCTTGCAATAGAATGTTCATCATGCTAAATCAATAAAGCATTCATTTTGCATTCATTGCAGTGGGTCCATGCATAGAGAAAGGCGCAAGTTTCTTAGGTCTGCCCTGAAAGAGTTGGCCACAGTTCTGTCTGACCAGCCTGGACTGCTGGGCCCAAAGGTAAAAAATAACCCCTTTTTTAATCTGTCGATGGATATGTATTGTTATTGTTGTTGATTAAGTGTGCAATTTGCTTCTGTCACTAACAAGTCATCTTCAAATTTTAACACACGTTATCTATGTGTGATAGTCTGAAGAGGAAATTCAGCTAACTTGGCAGGCAAAAAGGACAGTGGAAGTTGATAAAGGTTTTTAAATAAAAAACATTTTTGAAAATTTTACCCCCTTTTTTTCTCCACAATTTCGTGGTATCCAATTGGTAGTAGTTAGTCTTGTCTCATCGCTGCAACTCCCGTACGGACTCGGGAGAGGCGAAGGTCGAGAGCCATGCGTCCTCTGAAACACAACCCAACCAAGCCGCACCGCTTCTTGACGCAATGCACATCCAACCCGGGAGCCAGCCGCACCAATGTGTAGGAGGAAACACCGTACACCTGGCGACCTGGTCAGCGTGCACTGCGCCCAGCCCGCCACAGGAGTCGCTAGTGCGCGATGAGACAAGGATATCCTTGCCGGCCAAACCCTCCCCAACCCGGAGAACGCTGGGCCAATTGTGCGCCGCCTCATGGGCCTCCCGGTCGCGGCCGGCTGCGACACAGCCTGGGCTCGAACCCAGAATCGATGAAGGCTTATTTTGATCAACTTCCACTGTCCTCCAAGAGTTGCTGAATTTCCTCTTCACTTCAGTTTGCGCCTCAATTCATGTGTTTTGCATCTGTGTTCCCTTCCCTTTTTGTGTGATAGTGTAATAGGATGTCTGAGTCTAAAGGCCAGGTTGTTTTTCCACAGGCTCTGTTTGTGTTCATGGCTCTCTCTTTCGCCCGGGATGAGATCATCTGGCTCCTCCGCCATGCAGACAACATACAGAAAAAAAGCACAGATGACTTCATTGACAAGTAAGCTGTATTCTTAATGGTACAAACCATCTGTGGGGGATAATGCAGATTTTTAGCTTCAAATTAATAGTGGTTTGCTTATATGAAATCCTCACCTGGGATGTATTCACTAGGAACCAAACGAAAGCAAACAGCCAAAATGGGGTTAGACTAAGGTAGCGGTGGGCGATAAATCTGGCTTTGGCAATTCATTTGCAAATGTTTTTCAGTAAAATAGGAAATGCCTCTATCATGGGTAGCACGCTTTTATGAGCGTTTTTGTTATAACATCAGCATTTGCGGCATCTCACACATATGGATTGAGTCTGTCAGCTCATAATCAACCAAAGCACACCTCAACTGCGTTACAGCACCTGCACCATGTTTCAAAAAATTATCTACCATTCACAAACAATCCTGACCTGCCTTACCTACATGTTGTAACCGCACCCATCGAATGAAGCATCAACAGCAGCAGTGCTGAGGTTGGTTCCATCATCACAGACAGCAGAAAAGTTGACAAAATTGCCTTGATATACTTCTCTATTCAAACTATGGAACATCCCTTGGTACTTTTGTTGGAATCTGCTAAACTTTGAACATTGAGATATTACATAAATGATAGAGAAGAAGCCTTGAATAGGCTGTCTGTAGAAAGCCAAGAGGCTTTGGAATGTGTTTGGAGTAGAGCGATGTGTTGATATAGGGAAGACAGATGGATATCTGTGGATTAGGTGGAGGGGTTGAGGTCAGGAGGTGAGGGTTGAGGTCAGTTCCCCTTAACTTCTTAAGGTATAGGGGGTAGCATTTTCACTTTTGGATAAATAGCGTGCCCATTTTCAACTTTCTGCTACTCATGCCAAGAATATAAGATATGCATATTATTAGTATATTTGGATAGAAAACACTCTGAAGTTTCTAAAACTGATTGAATCATGTCTGTGAATATAACATAACTTACGTAGCAGGCAAAAGTCAGAGGACTAACCGTTCAGATTTTTTAGGTGTCTGTTCAGTGAGTTCTCATTGGGACCAATATTTCTTAGGCACTTGTTTTCAGTTCTTACCGCTTCCACTGGATGTCACCAGTCTTTGGAATTTGGTTGAGGTTATTCCTTTGTGCAATGAAGTATGGCCATCTAGGAAATGGGTAACACTGTTGAGAGTTGAGCAAGACTTGAAAAGTAGCGTTGGTGTGTTGTCTTCCTGTATTGAACACAGATAGACCTGTCTTCAATTTGATCGATTATTAACGTTTAAAAATACCTAAAGTTGTATTACAAAAGTAGTTTGAAATGTTTTGGAAAAGTTTACAGGTAACTTTTGAAATATTTTGTAGTGACGTTGCGCATTTTTGAAGCTGTTTTTTTTCTGGATCAAACGCGCCAAATAAATGGACATTTTGGATATATATGGACGGAATTAATCGAACAAAATGACCAATTGTGATGTTTATGGGACATATTGGAGTGCCAACAAATGAAGCTCGTCAAAGTTGAGGCATGTTTTCTATTTTATTTCTGCGTTTTGTGTAGCGCCTGCAGGGTTGAAATATGCTACTCTATTTGTTTACTGTTGTGCTATCGTCAGATAATAGCTTCTTATGCTTTTGCCGAAAAGCCTTTTTAAAATCTGACATGTTGGCTTGATTCACAACGAGTGTAGCTTTAATTTAGTCTTACATGTGTGATTTTAATGCAAGTTTGATTTTTATATAATTTTATTTGAATTTGCCGCGCTGCATTTTCCCTGGCTTTTGGCCAAGTGGGACTCAAGCGTCCCCTATACCATAAGAAGTTAATGCAACCGCTGTGTCAGATTTCAAAAACGTTTTATGGTAAAGCACACCATGCAATTATGTTAGGTCAGCGCCTAGCCACAGAAAACCATACAGCCATTTTCCAAACATGGAGAGGTGTCACAACTCAGAAATAGCGTTATAATTATTCACTTACCTTGGATCTTCATCGGAATGCACTCCCAGGAATCCCAGTTCCACAATAAATGTTTGTTTTGTTTGATAAAGTCCATTTATGTCCAAATACTTCCTTTTTGTTTGAGAGTTTAGTTCACAAATGCAAATTCACAAGGCTTCGGGCACTTAGTTCAGACAAAGTCAATACAGTTCGTAGAAACATGTCAACCGATGTATATAATCAATATTTAGGATGTTTTTTTTAATCATAAATCTTCAATAATATTCCTCCCGGACAATTCCTTTGTCTTTAGAATCGAAAACGGAACGGAGCTCGCGCGCGTGACTAAACTAATGGCTTTCTGCCAGACCCCTGATTCAAACAGCTCTTAATCGCTCCCCCTTCATAGTAGAAGCCTGAAACAAGGTTCTAAAGACTGTTGACATCTAGTGGAAGCCTTAAGAAGTGCAATATGACCTCATAGACACTGTATATTGGACAGGCAATCCCTTGAAAAACTACAAACCTCAGACTTCCCACTTCCTGGTTGGATTTTTTCTTCTGTTTTTGCCTGCCATAAGAGTTCTGTTATACTCACAGACATCATTCAAACATTATATGCATATAATTATATGCATATTCTAGCTTTTGGGCCTGAGTAGCATGTCGTTTACTCTGGGCACCTTATTCATCCAAGCTACTCAATACTGCCCCCCAGTCCCAAAGAAGTGATAAACTGGTCCTAAACATTTCTAAAACTAAGAGGATTGTATTTGATACAAATCATTCCCTAAGTTCTAGACTTCAGCTGAATCTGGTAATGAATGGTGTGACTGTTGAACAAGTTGAGGAGACTAAATTAGTTGTTACCTTAGATTATAAACTGTCATGGTCTTAACATATAGATTTAGTGGTTGTAAAGATGGGGAGAGGTCTGTTCTTAGTAAAAAGATGCTCTACTTTTTTGACAGCACACTGCACAAAGCAAGTCTTGCAGGCTCTAGTTTCATCTGATCTCCATTACTGGGATCCCGAGTGGCACAGGGGTCTAAGGTGTCACTACAGACCCGGTTCAATCCCGGGCTGTATCACAACCGGCCGTGATCGGGAGTCCCATAGGGCAACACACAATTGGCCCAGGCCATCATTGTAAATAAGAATTTGTTCTTAACTGACTTGACTATTTAAATAAAAAATAAAAACACATTTGGTCAAGTGCTGCAAAGAAAGACATAGTTAACCTGACTGGGAACGGTTTGCCGCTAGGGGCCAATGAAATTGCAGGGCGGCAAATACAAATCAACAGAAATCTCATAAATCAAATTTCTCAAACATACAAGTATTAGGCACCATTTTATAGATAAAAATCTCCTTAATGCAACCGCTGAGTCAGATTTCAAAAATGCTTTACTGCGAAAGCACACCTAAAGATTGTTAGGTCAGTACCTAGTCACAGTAAAACACAGCCATTTTTCCAGCCAAAGAGAAGTGTCACAAAAGTCAGAAATAGCATTAAAATTAATCACTTACCTTTGATGATCTTCATCTGGTGGCACTCCCAGGTCTCCATGTTATACAATGTTTTGTTCGATAATGTCCCTCTTAATGAGCAAAAACCTCCTTTTTGTTTGCTCGTTTTGTCCAGTAATCCGAATCCAGAAGGCGCGTGCACTAATTCCAGACGAAAAGTTTAAAATAAAATAAAAATACAATAAAAGTTAGTAGAAACATGACAAAAGATGTTTAAAATCAATCCTCCCGTTGTTTGTGTCATAAATAATCAATAATATTTCAACCGGATAAAAGCTTCGTCAATAGGAAAGGAGATACAAGAAAGGCGCATTCTCGATCAGGGTGCATGGCTGATGAATGGAAAATTTAATTGGTCACTGATTGAAAGTGCTGTGTCTCCCTCATTTTTTCACAGTAAAAGCCTGAAACAATGCCTAAAGACTGGTCACATGGGGAAGCCACGGAGCTCGTGAACTGGGTCCTAAGTCTTTGTATCGTGGATAGGCTTTCAATGGGAAAAACAGCCTTTCAAAATAATAGTACTTCCTGGTTGGATTTTCCTCTGTTTTTCGTCTGCCATATCAGTTCTGTTATACTCTCAGACATTATTTTAACAGTTTTGGAAACATTAGTGTTTTCTATCCAAATCTACTAATTATATGCGTATCCTATCTTCTGGGACTGAGTGGCAGGCAGTTTAATTTGGGCACGCTTTTCATCCAAAATGTTGAATGCTGTGAAGTTAAGTTGCAGCTGGCCCAGAACAGAGCGACACGTCTTGCGACTGACTCATTGAAATCAGAGGGCTAATATTCATACTATGCATGACAGTCTCTCTTGGCTAAGAGTTGAGGAAAGACTGACTGCGTCACTTCTTGTTTTTAAAATAAACAATGTGTTGGAACATCCAAATTGTTTGCATAGTCAACTTGCACACAGCACTGACACATACACTTATCCCACCAGACATACCACCGGGGTTATTTTTACAGTCCCCAGGTCCAGAACAAATTCAAGGACATGTACAGTATTATACAGAGCCATAAGAGCATGGAACTCCCTTATATAGTGCAAGTGAAGAGCAAACCTGGTTTCTAAAAACAAATAAATCAACACTTCACGGCACAACGCCTCTCCCACATGTGACCTACTTGTTGTGTGTATATACTGACATGTATGTGTGACTGATCGACGCAGACACACACATTTAAAAACATTAACATGTAAATTGACATTATTTTGTCTAATGTATTTTTCGGTATATGTCGGATCCCAGTAAAACTAGCTGTCACCATTAGTGTTGGCTAATGGGGATCCTAATAAATCAACAAAAAAAAAATGGGGGCCCCCTTGTGGTCAAGTCCCCTGGTCACGTAATCTGGTCATAATAACTACAAGATTTAGATGGCTGGTTTACCTTACTTACCTAACATGGGCTAGTAGTTGATCAACTGAACATTTCTGACCGGTTATAAATAGCTCTCCAAGGTCTGTCTGTGAGTATGGCTTGGCTGCCTTAGACTAACCTGAACTTGTTCCATAAGAAACACTTGTTTTGCTACAGTGTTCACCAATCAATAACACCCCTGACTTTTCCTTTTCTCTTGTTACTTCTCAGGCATGTTGCAGAGCTCATCTTCTACATGGAGGAGCTCCGGGCACACATCAGGAAGTATGGTCCCGTAATGCAACGGTACTATGTGCAGTACTTGTCCGGCTTTGACGCTGTGATTCTCAATGAGCTTGTGCAGGTGAGACCCCCCACCCCCCCATACACACATTAACACGTGCACGCTGCCACACGAATACTAGTTTTTTTGCATTCAACAACATTTTGCAACAACAAGACAGTTACATGTATATCTCCCCTTCCAGAACCTCTCCGTCTGCCCTGAGGATGAGTCCATCATCATGTCCTCCTTTGTGAACACCATGACCTCCCTCAGCGTGAAGCAAGGTATTCAGCCTGCCACTTACGATACTCGAACTGCCTGCCACTACCTCCTTCCCAAGTGTTGCTTTTTGTATAGACACTGTGGTGGGTGCGGATGTTGACATCAGGATATGAGTGTTTGTGCTTGTGTTGCAGTGGAGGACGGAGACATGTTTGATTTCCGGGGCATGAGGCTTGACTGGTTCCGTCTGCAGGTAAGCCACTGCCAGACCAGGGCTGGTCATGGTAGCCATATCAAAAACAGTCCTCGTATTACAAAGCTCAATAACTCTATGCTACTGTAGTTATACCCTTATGGGACAGTTTTTTTGGACCCAGATTATAATCTCCTTTGGAAGTGCTTTTTAGACTAGTATTAGGTTTAATTTGTGTCTGGGAAGCTGTCCCTATGAATATTATGTCTATTTGTAAACAATCTGCTCCATGTATTATTCGATAGGGGGTTACAGCTAGTGATTTGGCGAGTGAAATGTTTCAAGAGCAATATAAATTGAACAAAACCGTTGCGTTTTGGCATTGTATCCTGGTTTACTATATGCTAGTTTGCAGCATTTACAGCACATAAACGGTGGTGTTTACCCCCTTCATTCTTTTCAATATAAGACTTTGGGGTAGGGGGGGATTGCTGAACTGACATGGAATTGTTTTAAACTGGTCATACTATGGATCATTTAGCTATTTGGTTTAGAACTTTAGGACCCCTTTAAGTATAAAAACTATACTGTACCAGTCACAAGTTTGGACACACCTCATTCAAGGGTTTTTCATTATTTGTACCATTTTCTACATTGTAGAATAATAGTGAAGACATCAAAACTATGAAATAACACACATGGAATCATGTAGTAACCTAAACATATATATTTTATATTTGATTCTTCAAAGTAGCCACCATTTGCCATAATGACAGCTTTGCACACTCTTGGCATTCTCTCAACCAGCTTCATGAGGTAGTCACCTGGAATGCATTTCAATTAACAGGTGTGTCTTGTTAATTTGTGGAATGTATTTCCTTAATGCGTTTGACCCAATCAGTTGTGTTTTGATAAGGTAGGGGCGGTATACAGAAGATGGCCCTAAAAGACTAAATCAAATAAGCAAAGAGAAATGGCAGTCCATCATTACTTTAAAACCTAGACATGTCTTATATTGGCAGAAAGGTTACATTCTTGTTAATTTAACTGCACTGTCCAATTTACAGTTGCATGGTATTTTTTCACTGTAATAGCTATTGTTTGAGGAGCATGCACAACAAAACATTTATCACAGCAACTGGTTTGGTACATTCACCTCTGAAGGTAAATAATGTACTTAAATTCAGTAATCTTGCTGTTTTGTCATCCTGAGCGTCCCAGAGATAAAATGTAGCATCAGTTTTATTTGATAAAATCAATGTTTATATTCAAATGTAGGAACTGGGTTCTACAGTTTGAACCCCTGCTCTGTCTGCCCCTAGATGTGAAGGTTTGTGTCTTCTCTGTAGGGATGCTAATTATCCATTTATGACATTCCTGGGAGTGTGTAAACTTACATTTGTTATTACCATATATTTTTTGGATGTTCTCTATATTTATGTACTTGTAAATGTATCAATTGACCAATTCTGCACATTTGGGCAGTCTTGATACAACATTTTGAACAGTAATGCAATGGTTCATTAGATCATTATAAAACTTTGCACATACACTGCTGCCATCTAGTGGTCAGAATCTAAATTCTTTCTCTTGCATTTCAAAGAGGACGGAACAAAACAAAAAAATTGAAATCGCATGTTTTTTTCTTTGTATTATCTTTTACTAGATCTAATGTGTTATATTCTCCTACATTAATTTCACATCACATCTGCAGACTTCAAAGTGTTTCCTTTCAAATGGTATCAAGAATATGCATATCCTTGCTTCAGGTTCAAACCATAATTCGCTATGATGTAACTGGCTCTTATGAGGAACGCGACAGGAAAGGAAGACCCAGAGTTACCTCTGCTGCAGAGGATAAGTTCATTAGAGTTACCAGCCTCAGAAATTGCAAGCCCAAATAAATTGCCGCCGGAAGACATGGCAGCAGTTTTACGGGCGCCCAACCAATTGTGCTGTTATGTGTTTTTTTTTGTGCATTATTTGTCTTATCTTGCGGGAAAAAATTGCTTCTGGATATCAGGACAGCGATCACTCACCTCAGATTAGACAAAGATTTTTTCTCCAACAAGCAAGGCGCACAGGTCATTCTCCAAACACCCGACAGGGCCAACATCTCCGTTATTTGCAAGAGGAAGAAACGCAAGCACAGAGGACACAGAGCGGGATGTCTCGTGAGGAGCCGTCAGAAAGGCGAGTTGGAAAGCTGCCGTTAACTTCAATATTACTCGCCAACGTGCAATCATTGGACAATAAATTAGACGAGGTACGATCACGAATATCCTACCAACGTGACATCAAAAACTGTAATATCCTATGTTTCACAGAATTATGGCTGAATGACGACATGGATATTCAGCTAGCGGGATATACGCTGCACCAAGGTTGTGAGACCGGTTGGACGTACTGCTAAATTCTCTAAAACAATGTTTATGGCAGCTTATGAATATTAAATTGTCAGGCAACGGCTCTACTGGACATTCCTGCAGTCAGCATGCCAATTGCACGCTCCCTCAGAACTTGAGACATCTGTGGCATTGTGTGACAAAACTGCACATTTAAACTGGGCTTTTATTGTTCCCAGCTCAAGGTGCACCTGGGTAATGAGCATGCTGCTTAAGCAGCTTCTTCATATGCTACACCTGTCAGGTAGATAGATTATCTTGTCTAAGGAGAAATGCTTACTATCATGAATGTAAACAAATTTGTGCACAACATTTGGGAGAAATAAGCTCTGTTGTGCGAATGGAACATTTCTGGTCATTAAACATGGGAACAAGAAGCAGAAGTGTGACACTGGCGGATGCAGTGAATTGAGACTCATCAATGGAAGAAAAAAAAACTGATATCCCTCTTTTTTTCGTTATTATTATATATATATATATATATATTTTTTAACCTTTATTTAACTAGGCAAGTCAGTTAAGAACAAATTCTTATTTACAATGACGGCCTACCCCAGCCATCCCAGACGAAGCTGGGCCAATTGTGCGCCGCTCTATGGGACTCCCAATCACGGCCGGATGTGATATGTAACTTAGATTGACGTGTCAATCGACTCTAGGGGGTTAAACACCAGTTGTAAGAGAGACTGTAATATGATGCTAGCTGAAAGGGAGAATGGTTTTGATTTGAAATTCAAGGTATTTTGATTGATGTGATGAAACTGTTGTCTGTCTCTCACGCTCTCTCCCCAGGCCTACACTAGTGTGTCAAAAGCCTCTCTGGGCATCGCTGACCACCGTGAACTGGGCAAGATGATGAACACCATCATATTCCACACCAAGATGGTGGACTCCCTGGTGGAGATGTTAGTGGAAACCTCAGACATCTCAATCTTCTGGTAATGCATAACCCAACAGACAGAAAATATATACATACATTTCATTTTGTTCATACAGAGTAGGTCAGCATTGATACCAGGGTCTCATATACAAGGGAGCTGCAAAAGCATGTACAAACACAATCAAATGTAATACAATGACTATCTGTACAACAATATTAATCAAAAAAAGAACACAAGTCTCACATATCACCATCCTTAAACTTCTAATCTGTCCACTGCAGACCAGCAATGGCCTCAAGGCTATTCCATGAGCTGGGGGTATAAAAACTACTCTTCAGTCTCCTCTTGATGCGTGATCATCCGATCCTTCAGCTCATTAGTCTATAAGTATCCACTAGAGAATGTTGTCAGGGGCACCATTAGCATACACATAGCATCCAGCCAATGACGGGTCAGCATTCTAACAGTCTCATAAATAAATCAAAACGTTTTACCTGCATGTGACTGCAGTTAAAGGAGGATTTGATAAAGTGGTGCTCCTTTCCCTGCCTCGTTCAATTAATTCCATGCTCTCCGCCCATCTCTTCATGTACAATTTTACAACTGATAATATTATCGGTCATCACATTATTGTCAATTTAATCTTGTCTTTAGGCTAATTTATGTGTGAAATTAGTTTCGGTATAGTTAGGTGTAGTTCGCTTCCTCTCACTCGTCACCTCGGATAGTCAAGGATATGTTTTGTATTATTCTAAAGGCCTCCTGCAACACGTAGCATGTTTTAATTTACCTTAGTAATAGAGTTATAGTAAATAATACAGTCAAGTAAGGGCTTATTTTCTTTTTACAAAAAAAACATTGAATGACATCAAGGCGCGCGGTCACATGATTTTGCCATAAACATGAGAGCTAACAATAATAAATCGGCATAACACAAATGTAAAGAATAATTGCATAAATAAATATTTGAAAATATATGTTAATGACAAGTTATGAAAATTAATTTATTGCTTTGGATATGATTGCTCTAGATTGATTTTGAGTTTCACTTTCTCTGTATCCTCGTCTCATTGGTGGTGATAGCTTCTACAGCCGAGCCTTTGAGAAGATGTTTCAGCAGTGTTTGGAACTGCCCTCACAGTCGCGCCACTCCATCTCATTCCCCCTGCTGTGCACACACTTCATGAGCTGCACCCATGAGCTCTGTCCCGAAGAGGTAAGGCCCCGCAACCAATGGTTGAAAGAAACCTTTATGAAGCATAACATACATCACATCCATATCTACAATTTGTTTTGTAAGGCTATGTCTGCAAAATTCAGGAAACATTCTTAAAGAAATCCCGGTTGCAGGATTCCCAGTTGGAGTGTTTCCCTCCCTGCATTTTTCCTTCTGACTCTGGGAATCCTCCAACTGGGATTTTTTTTTTTTTACCTGGGAACTTTGGGAAAGTTTCTGGAATTTTGCAACTTGAGATTCTCATAAAACACTAAGGGCAGCATTTTTCATTGTGCAAAGTACAAAACTTACTATAAATGTCATTATAATCATCTCAGTGTTATATAATTGACACTTTTCTTCAACAATGTGCATAACAAAGTGATTGTATTGATCAGTTTACTAAACTGAAGTAAACATTTAAAAAGGAGCCTGCTAATAAAGCACATTGGTCAAGAAACGTTTCAAATTGAAACGTTTCAAATTGAAGACTGCGAGATTGAGGTTTATTGTCAGTTTTGCATTTTGAATAATTATTTTGCACTACGGAAGTGTTGCCCCTATGATTCCCATCTCACACTGTTCCTGAGTGGTTAACTACCTGTCCCTTCCCTGCGTTCTCCCAGCGGCATCACATTGGCGATCGCAGTCTGTCGCTCTGCAACATGTTCCTGGACGAGATGGCCAAGCAGGCGCGCAACCTCATCACCGACATTTGCACAGAGCAGTGCACGCTCAGTGACCAGGTGAGGGGTCATCGGCATGGAGACCCATGTCCTTGTGGAATAGGGTATATAATGATGCGTTTGTCACTTTTAGCGGTCTCTTTTTTTCCATAGTGACTTCAGTACAGTGAATGCATATACTTTTAGTATGTGATCCAGAGTAGGAGTGCTTGATTCTAGGATCAGTTTTGCCTTTTATAATGAATGGACAGAGGCCATATTGATGTAAGCCTTATTGACAATATATGACAGTTTCATGGAATCCTATGTTACCTTCTTATCAAAGTATAGATAAAATTATTGCACATGGATTTTCATTCAGATTAGATTTTATCTCTTTGCAGCTGCTTCCTAAACACTGTGCGAAAACCATCAGTCAGGCAGTGAACAAGAAGTCCAAAAAGCTGACTGGGAAGAAAGGCGAGCCGGAGCGAGAGAAGCCGGGTGTTGAGAGCATGAGGAAGAACAGGCTCCTGGTCACCAAGTGAGTTGTCCGTGTGTGTGACTGTTTGTGCGTGCCTGCGTGTGTCATGGTGTATGTTAGTAGTTGCTGATGTTCATTTCTATCTTGTTGTGTCTTCCAGCCTGGACAAGCTGCACACGGCGCTGTCAGAGCTGTGCTTCTCCATTAACTACGTGCCCAACATGGTGGTGTGGGAACACACCTTTACCCCCCGCGAATACCTCACCTCCCACCTGGAGATCCGCTTCACCAAGTGAGTCCACCCACCTACACATAGAATGCCTCCCAAATGGTGCGCTTTTCCCTATTTAGAGCTCTACTTTTGACAAGGGCCCTAAGTGCCCGGTATAGGGTATAGGCTTCCATTTGGGACACAACCATATTTCAGCAGCAGTGTTTCCTATCCCTCTGGTCCTCAAGTATTTATGCTGTTTTAGGATATCATACGATACAATAAATACTATGGATATGATACGATATATACAGTTGAAGTCAGAAGTTTACATACACCTAGGTTGGAGTCATTAAAACTCGTTTTTCAACCACTCCACAAATGTATTGTTAACAAACTATAGTTTTGGCAAGTCGGTTAGGACATCTACTTCATTTTTCCAACAATTGTTTACAGATTATTTCACTTAATTCACTATCACAATTCCAGTGGGTAAAAAGTTTACATACACTAAGTTGACTGTGCCTTTAAAATGCTTGAAACATTCCAGAAAAGTATGTCATGGCATTAGAAGCTTCTGATAGGCTAATTGACATCATTTGAGTCAATTGGAGGTGTACCTGTGGATGTATTTCAAGGCCTACCTTCAAACTCAGTGCCTCTTTGCTTGAGATCATGGAAATATCAAAAGAAATCAAGACCTCAGAAAAAAATAGTAGACCTCCACAAGTCTGGTTCATCCTTGGGAGAAATTTCCAAATGCCTGAAAGTACCACATTCATCTGTACAAACAATAGTACGCAGGTATAAACACCATGGGGCCTCCCAAGTGGCGCAGTGGTCTAAGGCACTGCATCGCAGTGCTAGCTGTGCCACCAGAGCCTCTGCTGTGACAGAGCCCAGGCTCTGTCGCAGCCAGCCGCGACCGGGAGGTCCATGGGGCGACTCACAATTGGCCCAGCTTCGTCCGGGTTAGGGAGGGTTTGGCCGGCAGGGATATCCTTTTCTCATCGCGTACTAGCGACTCCCGTGGCGGGCCGGTCGCAGTGCACGCTGACCAGGTCGCCGGGTATACGGTGTTTCCTCCGACACATTAGTGCGGCTATCTTCCGGGTTGAATGTGCGTTGTGTCAAGAATCAGTGCGGCTAGGTTGTGTTGTGTTTTGGGGGACGCATGGCTCTCGACCTTCGCCTCTCCCGAGTCCGTACGGGAGTTACAGCGATGAGACAAGACTAACTACTACCAATTGGATACTACGAAATTGGGGAGAAAAAAATAATACATAAATAAATAACTTCTTTTTTTTTTTTTAAACTTGAAGTATAAACACCATGGGACCACGCAGCCGTCATACTGCTCAGGAAGTTCTGTCTCCTAGAGATGAACGTACTTTTTATTTTATTTCATGCTCTTTTGCACACCAATATCTCTACCTGTACATGACCATCTGATCATTTATCACTCCAGTGTTAATCTGCAAAATTGTAATTATTCGCCTACCTCCTCATGCCTTTTGCACACAATGTATATAGACTCTCCTTTTTTCTACTGTATTATTGACTTGTTAATTGTTTACTCCATGTGTAACTCTGTGTTGTCTGTTCACACTGCTATGCTTTATCTTGGCCAGGTCGCAGTTGCAAATGAGAACTTGTTTTCAACTAGCCTACCTGGTTAAATAAAGGTGAAATAAAATAATAAAAAACTGCTCCAAAACCGCCATAAAAAAAACAGACTATGGTTTACAACTGCACATGGGGACAAGATCGTACTTTTTGGAGAAATGTCTCTGGTCTGATGAATCAAAAATAGAACTGTTTGGCCATAATGAACATTGTTATGTTTGGAGTAAAAAGAGGGAGGTTTGCAAGCCGAAGGACACCACCCCAACCGTGAAGCACGGGAGTGGCAGCATCATGTATTTGGCTGAGGTGTATGTAAACTTCTGACTTCAACTGTATGATACATTACCATGGATTGAAACAATGTGATCGATAGATACAATCTATAGATCAATCCAAGACTCATGATGCTCCCTCTTCTTTCAGGTCCATCGTGGGGATGACCATGTACAACCAGGCCACGCAAGAAATCGCCAAGCCCTCCGAGCTGCTCACCAGCGTGCGTTCCTACATGACGGTGCTGCAGTCCATCGAGAACTATGTGCAGATTGACATCACGCGGGTTTTCAACAACGTGCTGCTGCAGCAGACCCAGCACCTGGACAGCCATGGGGAGCCCACCATCACCAGCCTCTACACCAACTGGTGAGTCCCACCCAACCAACACACCAGTCCTCAGTTTACATACGTCGGCTTGGTATACACCCCCTTGGCATTTTTCCTATTTTGTTGCATTACAACCTGGAATTAAAGTTTTTTTTTTTGGGGGGGGGGTTGTATCATTTGATTTACACAACATGCCTACCACTTTGAAGATGCAAAATATTTTTTTATTGTGAAACAAACAAGAAAATGAATAACTTGAGCGTGCGTAACTATTCACCCCCAATGTCAATACTTTTGTAGAGCCACCGTTTACAGCAATTACAGCTGCAAGTCTCTTGGGGTATGTCTCTATAAGCTTGACACATCTAGCCACTGTGATTTTTGCCCATTCTTCAAGGCAAAACTGCTCCATCTCCTTCAAGTTGGATGGGTTCAGCTGGTGTACAGCAAAGTCATAATGCAGCTTTTCTATTGGATTGAGGTCTGGGATTTGACTAGGCCATTCCAAGACATGTAAATGTTTTCCGTTGAACCACTCGAGTGTTGCTTTAGCAGTATGCTTAGGGTCATTGTCCTGCTGGAAGCTGAACCTCTATCCCAGTTTCAAATCTCTGAAAGACTGAAACAGGTTTTCCTCAAGAATTTCCCTGTATTTAGCACCCTGTATTTAGCACCATTTAGCACCATTCAATTCTGACCAGTTTCCCAGTCCCTGCTGATGAAAAACATGCTGCCACCATCATGCTTCATTGTGGAGATAGGGTTCTCGGGGTGATGAGAGGTGTTAGGTTTGCGTTAGACATAGCAGTTTCCTTGATGGCCAAAAAGTTCAATTCTAGCCTCATCTGACCAGAGTACCTTCTTCCATGTGTTTGGGGAGTCTCCCACATGCCTTTTGACGAACACTAAATGTGTTTGCTTATAATTTTTTTTCAAGCAATATATTTTTTCTGGCCACTCTTCCGTAAAGCCCAGCTTTGTGGAGTGTATGGCTTAAAGTGGTCATATGGACAGATACTCCAATCTCCACTGTGGATCTTTGCAGCTCCTTAAAGGTTATCTTTGGGGTCTTTGTTGCCCCTCTGATTAATGCCCTCCTTGCCTGGTCTGTGAGTGTTTGTGGGCGGCACTCTTTTGGCAGGTTTGCTGTGGTGCCATTCTTTCCAGTTTTTAATAATGGATTTAATGGTGCTCCGTGGGATGTTCAAAGTTTCAGATTTTTTTTTTGCCCAGCCCTGATCTGTACTTCTCCACAACTTTGTCCCTGACCTATTTGGAGAGCTCCTTGGTCTTCATGATGCCGCTTGCTTGGTGGTGCCTCTTGCTCAGTGGTGTTGCAGATTCTGGGGCCTTTCAGAACAGATGTATATGTACAGAGATCATGTGACCAATCATGCGACACTTAGATTGCACACAGGTGGACTTTATTTAACTAATTATGTGACTTCTGAAGTTAATTGTTTGCGCCAGATATTATTTAAGGGCTTCATAGCAAAGGGGTGAATAGATATGCACGCACCACTTCTTTTTTTTTTGAATTTTTTTGAAACAAGTAATTTTTTTCGCTTCACCAATTTTTGTCCATTACATGAAATCCAAATAAAATCTATTTAAATTGCAGGTTGTAATGCAACAAAATAGGAAAAACACCAAGAGGGATTAATCATTTCGCAAGGCACTGTATTATGTCACCTAGGTGATTCCTCACAAAACCAGGACAAAAAAATGTCCAATGCGTAGATGGAGTTTTGGGCCATATGTATTAAGCGTCTCAGAGTAGCAGTGCTTATTTGGGATCACAATGAATAAGATAACATGGACTGGGGGACCTGATCCTAGATCAGCACTCTTGATAGATATCCATTCGATCGTGTCACCCAGTGAGATTGAGTCTGCTTGTGTGTCCATAGGTATCTGGAGACCTTGCTCCGGCAGGTAAGTAATGGCCACATTGCCTACTTCCCTGCCATGAAGGCCTTTGTCAACCTGCCTACGGAGAACGAGCTCACCTTTAATGCTGAGGAGTACTCCGATATATCCGGTGAGACCATCAGAATAATTTATTAGACATAATAGAGGCTTGCAATACTTTGAGCAGGAATTTGTAGCCTGTCCTGAATAGGATAATGTGACGTGATGGGTACAGTGTATGCTGAGGCTACTGTGTAGTGAATATAGTTTTGTGAATATTCCGCCACTCTAGGACACATCATTTTTGGGGGAAAGACTTGCAGCCTTTATCAGGTTAAATATGTGTACATTTTAATCATGGCCACCTACATACTTAAATCCCAAAAGCATTGGGGATAAACGAGAGGAGTATGAATCGTGACGCGTTGACACAAAGCATTTCTGACATCCCCCTGCTCGCTGTCTTTCCCACAGAGATGAGGTCACTCTCAGAGCTGCTGGGACCCTATGGCATGAAGTTCCTTAGCGAGAGCCTCATGTGGCACATATCCTCCCAGGTGGCAGAACTCAAGGTGTGGTCACTGACTGAATCAGAGGCGTTTTTTTGTTTTCCTTCAGAGCTTTTTGTACTGATGCTGATGCCCCTGGGCTCTTTTTCATGAATCTCATGAATAGTATCTTTCCTTTATTTTGTTCTTTCTGTTTTTTCTGTGTCTGGCTCTCTTTCTTGCTCTCCCCCTTCCTTCTCACTTCCATAGAAACTGGTGGTGGACAACGTGGAAGTTCTGAACCAGATGAGGACCAGCTTTGATAAGCCAGAGCAGATGGCTGCCCTCTTTAAAAAGCTCTCATGTACGTCTGTCTCTCTCTTGCCTTGCCCATGTCTTGTAGCCCCAAAACAGAAGACGCAGTGTGACTTGTTGCCATATTAAGCACATCCTGTATGTGGTAATGACTCAAGATGTGCTCCCTAAATGGTTTTCCCTCAGATCAGCACTGAGCATTGAAGTCTCTTTAGTTCGGTTTTTTCATTTTGAAACTCTTTTACGGGAGGTTAAAGCCTTGTTTGTGTCTTTGTCTGTGTTCTGTAGCTGTTGACAGCGTCCTGAAAAGGATGACCATTATTGGAGTCATCTTGTCATTCCGATCACTGGCCCAGGAAGCACTCCGCGACGTAAGTCCAGTCACAACACTTATCCTGGCCAATACTGTATCACTCTCACTAACTAGGCCTCTGTATCATCACTGAAGTCCTCTGCTGTATATCTGGGTACAAATAAGATCAAGTCAAAATTGCCATTAATCTAGCTTGGGTGCCATAACAGTTAGTGCCACCGCCTACAGCACTTCTATACCAGTGTCGACATGGGTTTGAAAACGCACTCTCGTCCTATTATTCCCCACTTTCTCTGTCCATATAAAATGTATAAAAATATGAAAGATGTGAAAGAAAGATGCCAGTAACTAGATTTAACATGACAACATACCGGCACTCAAATGTGACCCATTTTTCTGTCCCATCACCTGTCGTCAGGTGCTGTCCTTCCACATTCCTTTCCTGGTGAGCTCCGTCGAGGATTTCAAGGACCACATTCCCAGAGAGACTGACATGAAGGTAGGAGGCAACGTGTGTGTGTATATAGGACCTTTCTCGGTGGGTTACAATGGAGACAACAGTCTAGATCAGTCTTTCCCAAACCTCTCTTGAGTACCCCATATACAGTTAGACTTTTTTGATGTATTCCAGTATGAGCACACCTGATTCAATTGGTTAACCAATCACCAAGTCCTGCATTAGTTGAATCAGTTGTGCTAGTTCTGGAATACATAAAATAGGTGGAACTGGTGTCCCTGGTACTGGAGGATAGATTTTGGAAACACTTTTGCAGATGATGATCTGATGTTTTTATGGCTGAGTCTATGATTTCCTCTTCCTGTCAGGTGGCCATGAATGTGTATGAGCTGTCGTCTGCAGCAGGCCTGCCCTGTGAGATAGACCCAGCCTTAGTGGTGGCCCTTTCTTCACAGAAATCAGGTGAAAGCCAAAACTAGGCCCCTGCAAAGGGCTGACAGTGTTTGCCAATGGAAATAAACACATTTGAGGAAGATGTTCATTTTATGTGTATGTTCAAAATTCTAAAGGCACTCGCACATCTGAGCTATCTTTTTTGCAGGTGCATGGTAACAGGCGAATAAGATGAGAAAAAAAGAAGAAACCCGCACAGTGTGCAGGTTTCTCATGTGTATCTTCAATTCATTACAAAAGGAAAGCCTGGCCGTACTGAATACTGCTACCTGGAAAAACATAAACATGATTGTGGTGTAGTTGGCAGAGCTTTGACATTGTTTTCTAAGAGCAACTGTTTGATTGTCATCCAGTTATTAACTGTACATAATACCACTGTTTCCAGAAAACATAAGCCCAGAGGAGGAGTATAAGATCGCCTGTCTGCTCATGGTCTTCGTTGCCGTTTCCATGCCAACTCTGGCCAGCAACGTCATGTCTCAATATAGCCCTGCAATCGAAGGTATTTCTATCATTTCTATATGTCAATGGCCGTTTGGGTAATAGTGGCCATATCTGATTAACCATAGAGCCCACCAGGCGCAGACATAGATATGTCTGAGTACTTTTTAGAACACAAGTATGGGTATTCGGACAGGCCCTATATCCTTAATAGTATGTAGGGATGCACGATATATCGGTGAACATATCAGAACTAGCCGATATTAGCTAAAAATGCCAACATCGGTATCGGGCCCGATGTCTAGTTTAATGCCGATGTTAAAAACTGATGTCAAAACTGCCTTGCATACCTATATGACGTAATGACGCCACGTAAAATGTTGCTCTACACATGCAACACAGCATTCCTAACCTAGGCCAAAATGTCTTCTGTGTGGATAGAGCAGTCATTTGAAAGAGTAAGAAAATTTCAGCGAGACAACTCAAGGGCAAAATCCATTAAAGCCAAGATAATGGAATTCATTCCCCTTGACAATCAACCGTTCTCTGTCGTGGGTGATGTTGGCTTTCGCCAACTGGTCGAGCAACGGTACACACTACCAAGGGTGCTATTTTTCAGATGTTACCCTACCGGAGTTAGACAGTAATAGCGTCACTGCTATTCATTTCAAGACATACATACTATTGAACGCCGTTTGGGTCTTTGTGTGTCAAAAAAGATACCGTAGCACTGTCAAAGCTGTACAAAAGACTACAAACACCGGCCACAAACGATGTGTTTACAATACTGTGTTGGTAATGAAGCATCATTTGTTCGACCGCAGCTTCTGGGGTACCTAGCTAGCACCAATACAACCAGCCTGAAAACAATGACCAGTAGAAACTGCACTCATTTTCATTATTCTTAGCAATGATTTAGGAATCATTGTGAGTAAGTATTAGCTAGGTTGCCACTTGTTGTTCGCTAATTGAAATTGAACTTCAGTTCATGAAAACAAATAGCTAGCCATCTACTTAACCCTGTTGCCCAAAGCTAACGTTATAAGCAGCCAGCTAGCTTCATCTTGCTAGTGAGGCTCGACCGGGCCCGGTTATGTGTTGTGAAGCTAGCCACAATAAGGATTAGGCACAATAGTGGAATTTGCGGTTTGCCTTCAAAATAAAAGTATTTCATTGACAGTGATGCAAATTAATACAAATAGTAGAATTATAAAAGCACAATAATGGCCCAGATGACAATGGGCCAATTGTGCGGCGCCCTATGGGACTCCCAACAACAGCCGGATGTGATACAGCCTGGATTCGAACCAGGGATGTAGTGACGCCTCTTGCACTGAGATTCAGTGCCTTAGACTGCTGCGTCCTTGTGTGTGTGAACTATTTAACTGTACTAGAATGCTTAAAAGGTCACTAAAAACGTAAATATCGGTATCAGGTTTTTTGGCAAGGAAAATATCGGATATCGGTATCGGCCAAAAATGTCATACCGGTGCATCACTAGTAGTATGGTTAGTACACAGTGGCCATGTCTGAATACCCTTTCTAAATAGTAAGTACTCTGATCAGGTATGCGAAAATATAATCTTTTTTAGTAGGTCTATGTGAAATATGGAACATTTGGTATGCTGTATATGCCAGTATGGTATGCTCATTTCAGCTTTTCATCTAGTACGAATGCTATTGAACAAGAAAAACGTCTTTTCAGACCCGTGTGTTCGGAAACAGCTGATCATCAGATAAGGAGACGTGCGCTTCCAAAATAAATGAATGGCGGGGAACAGGCGCGATTGCATGTTATGTGATGCCTTCTCAGTATGAATGAGCCTAGCATATTGATATGTGTTGCTTACTGCATATTTTTTTATTAGAACAGTATGTTCCATAGTTGTACGTATTATGATTAGTACACAGTATGTCGTTTTAGTAAGTAGTAACCAATAACTATTTGGCTACTACTTTCTATTGATTTTGTATATAACTATAGAGAGATTTGAGGTATCAAAGGTAAACAGTCAAGCAATTGTTGTTGGACTGTGATAACTGAGAAGTAAATGTTTTCTTCAATCTTTCTAAGGACACTGCAACAATATTCACTGTCTGGCGAAAGCTGTCAACCAGATAGCTGCTGCCTTGTTCACCATTCACAAGGGAAGCATTGAAGATCGTCTCAAAGAATTTCTGGCTGTAAGTGCAACATGTCGCGCTTGTCAACATTGATCTATTATATGCATATTTTCCTTTCCCTCCCTGCGATTTATCACATTGGATTGGTGGATCCATTTTTGTACTTTTACATTAATTATATTTAGCCATTGATTCTTGGATATAACTTAGAAGTTTAGTTAAGCTTTCTTACCCCATCTAAACTCAAAATGTGAGCTTGTTTTACTTCATTGTTTGTAAAAAAAAGTAATTGTAAACAAACACTGTATAGCTTCAGAACATGTAATGTTGACCTCATGGAGGGCCAGTCCATGTACAGTGCGTTGCGAAAGTATTTGGCCCCCTTGAACTTTGCGACCTTTTGCCACATTTCAGGCTTCAAACATAAAGATATAAAACTGTATTTTTTTGTGAAGAATCAACAACAAGTGGGACACAATCATGAAGTGGAACGACATTTATTGGATATTTCAAACTTTTTTAACAAATCAAAAACGGAAAAATTGGGCGTGCAAAATTATTCAGCCCCTTTACTTTCAGTGCAGCAAACTCTCTCCAGAAGTTCAGTGAGGATCTCTGAATGATCCAATGTTGACCTAAATGACTAATGATGATAAATACAATCCACCTGTGTGTAATCAAGTCTCCGTATGAATGCACCTGCACTGTGATAGTCTCAGAGGTCCGTTAAAAGAGCAGAGAGCATCATGAAGAACAAGGAACACAGCAGGCAGGTCCGAGATACTGTTGTGAAGAAGTTTAAAGCCGGATTTGGATACAAAAAGATTTCCCAAGCTTTAAACATCCCAAGGAGCACTGTGCAAGTGATAATATTGAAATGGAAGGAGTATCAGACCACTGCAAATCTACCAAGACCTGGCCGTCCCTCTAAACTTTCAGCTCATACAAGGAGAAGACTGATCAGAGATGCAGCCAAGAGGCCCATGATCACTCTGGATGAACTGCAGAGATCTACAGCTGAGGTGGGAGACTCTGTCCATAGGACAACAATCAGTCGTATATTGCACAAATCTGGCCTTTATGGAAGAGTGGCAAGAAGAAAGCCATTTCTTAAAGATATCCATAAAAAGTGTTGTTTAAAGTTTGCCACAAGACACCTGGTAGACACACCAAACATGTGGAAGAAGGTGCTCTGGTCAGATGAAACCAAAATTGAACTTTTTGGCAACAATGCAAAACGTTATGTTTGGCGTAAAAGCAACACAGCTCATCACCCTGAACACACCATCCCCACTGTCAAACATGGTGGTGGCAGCATCATGGTTTGGGCCTGCTTTTCTTCAGCAGGGACAGGGAAGATGGTTAAAATTGATGGGAAGATGGATGGAGCCAAATACAGGACCATTCTGGAAGAAAACCTGATGGAGTCTGCAAAAGACCTGAGACTGGGACGGAGATTTGTCTTCCAACAAGACAATGATCCAAAACATAAAGAAAAATCTACAATGGAATGGTTCAAAAATAAACATATCCAGGTTTTAGAATGGCCAAGTCAAAGTCCAGACCTGAATCCAATCGAGAATCTGTGGAAAGAACTGAAAACTGCTGTTCACAAATGCTCTCCATCCAACCTCACTGAGCTCGAGCTGTTTTGCAAGGAGGAATGGGAAAAAATTTCAGTCTCTCGATGTGCAAAACTGATAGAGACATACCCCAAGCGACTTACAGCTTTAATCGCAGCAAAAGGTGGCGCTACAAAGTATTAACTTAAGGGGGCTGAATAATTTTGCACGCCCAATTTTTCAGTTTTTGATTTGTTAAAAAAGTTTGAAATATCCAATAAATGTTGTTCCACTTGTTGTTGATTCTTCGCAAAAAAATACAGTTTTATATCTTTATGTTTGAAGCCTGAAATGTGGCAAAAGGTCGCAAAGTTCAAGGGGGCCGAATACTTTCGCAAGGCACTGTATTATGGCTCTGTCTATGAATTTGAGAGTGACTACATTTCTCCAGCCCCATCCCTCAGCTGTTGGTCAAAAAAGTGGCTAGGTGACCGCTTTGTTGTTTGAATCCCAGATTCACTTTAACATTACAAATAGATTTGTCACAACTTTTTTTTCATTTACATTTACATTTAAGTCATTTAGCAGACGCTCTTATCCAGAGCGACTTACAAATTGGTGCATTCACCTTATGACATCCAGTGGAACAGCCACTTTACAATAGTGCATCTAAATCTTTTAAGGGGGGGGGGGGGGGTGAGAAGGATTTTCCCCACTACTGAGCAGTCTCTGAAATGCATGATCTTTGAAAACTTCAAACTTATTTTTGAAATTGATGAGCAACTTAAAATAAATCAGTTTTGCTGTAGATCTTTAATCCTCTGCTGTTTTGGTATTTACAGCTAGCATCTTCCAGCTTGCTGAAGATTGGCCAGGAGACGGACAAAATGACGACACGAAACAGGGAGTCTGTGTACCTGCTGCTGGACATGGTGAGTATTTGTGCAGATTCAATATATTTGGGATGGCACAATACGGTATGGCACATTACCCAAGGAGATTTCGAATACTGCAACTAGTAATTTATTTAGCTACTTTTATTATGTGATGTTCGTGGGAAGTAGACAATTATTTAAAACAGCAAATTGCCTAAATAATGTCCCATCCCATCTATGAATGTCACCCATTATCATTATGCATATGTTTGATAAATAAAAGTTCACACCCACACATTTTCGCTGAGAATCTTTTTTATACATACTGTATTTTTTTTATTCATATTTTCTTTTTTATTGAGATAAAGTCATAAGTGAGTGGGGAAGACAGAGAAATACACAAGGTGCAGGTGGGCTTTAAACCCATGCTGCATGGGGCAATGGTTAGTCTGGAGTCCGAAGCGTTACAACTAGGTTTCGTCACAAAATACATGTATTTGGTTTGGTTTCAGATTGTACAAGAGTCTCCATTCCTCACCATGGACCTCCTGGAGTCATGCTTCCCCTACGTGCTACTGAGAAACGCTTACCATGCCGTCTACAAGCAGAGCATCAACTCATCTGCATAAATCTCCTCTTCAGAACATAAGTCCCTCACATGGGACATCAAGTGGACCACAGGAGCCTTGCTAACATAAACTGCCGTGTGCTCATTTCACTTAGTCTTAAAACTACACTATGAAATTGTGGGATACATTTTTTTCTCCTCGTGAAATTGCATTAATGACCTGTCGTTTCCTAAAAGAGTCATACAGTAGTAACCTATGAGTTTTGCTTGATAAGAAAAAAAGATTTACACTACTTAAATTCAATTTTTTAATGAAAAGCATCAGTTTTTCAACATGAGAAAAATGTGTAATGGAAAAATAACAATCTCTGATGTTTGGGGGCTGAATTTTAAATATCTTTATTATTAATAATGCAAACATGTTGCCTGTTTATTCACCGGAGCTTTAATGATTTTATTTAGGTGGTTGTTATAGATTTTTATGGGTTATTCTGTGTGTTTTTTTTACAGTTTGGTTTTTATATTTGCCAAATTATTGACACAAATGCGTCTGATTTGGTTTGATACTCAACATTGTTACTAGTAGCTATATAATAAGATGAACAGATGGTGTTTGTACAAAGCATAGTATAATTTTTTTACTAACTCATGATGCCTCAGTGTCATTAACTCACCATTGTACCTGCCCATATGGTATAACATTTCTTGCATATTTATGGAATCTTTATAAATTGTTCTACCTTAACCACTTTATGTTTTACATTTTTGAAAATTACACTAACTTCCATAACATAAATAAACAATAGGTTATATCAAACTGCTCTGTTAGTCCAAATATAGCATCATTCAGTTGACGGACCATTGTAACAGTGAGTTCCATCCCATCTGTGACACAAACTCTCAACCTTTTGTGCACATCGCTCACCACTCAACTTCAACTGTGCAAACTGACTCCATGAGCAACAGTTGTCTTTCATTTAGTTTTACTAACTTCAAGTTGTCAGGGAGGGGGCTCATCGATGGCCACTCGGATGCTTATCTACCCAGCTACTACAAAGCAGGATCAAGCCAGCTAAAATTGATAAACAACCTGAAATAACTATTGATTTTCTGGTTCATAGGTGTTTTTGGTTGATGAGTCAGTTAGACCATGCCCATGTTATGCTTATCTTCTTAAAATAATACATAGTTATTTCAGAATATTCTTGTAAGTTAGCTGGCTAAGTCATTGATCTTGCTTTGTAGGATACCCCTCAGACATGTACTAAGAAAGGGAAAATATGATTCTTACCCCAGCTTCAGAAAATGTGCAGTCAGAGCAGTGCCACCAACCAAGTCAATCTGAACACCATTGAGATAGAAACAAGGCCAAATGGTCAAGTCTTTGACTTAGGAGTGGGGGAATTGTTTTTCCTTCGTTATCTGTGAATATTTGTATGTCTTTTTGGATCCCCATTAGCTGATGCCACTCTTCCTGGGGTCCAGCAAAATGAAGGCCGTTATACATTTTTAAAAACATTACAATACATTTTACCACAGATTTCACAACATCTTAAGTGTGTGCTCTCATGCCCCTACTCTGTGTACGTGTGTGTATAAATGCGCATGTTATCGTGTGTATGCATGTGTCTGTGCCTATGTTTGTGTTGGTTAACAGTCCCCGCTCTCTTGTAAGGTGTATTTGTATTTTAAGTCTAATTTTACTACTTGCATCAGTTACTTGATGTGGAATAGCATTCCATGTAGTCATGGCTCTATGTACGCCTCCCATAGTCTGTTCTGGTCTCGGGGACTGTCAAGAGCCCTATTGTGGCATGTCTTGTGGGGTAAGCATGGCTGTCCGAGCTGTCTGCCAGTAGTTCAGACAGCTCGGTGCATTCAACATGTCAATACTTCTCACAAATACAAGTAGTGATGAAGTCAATCTCCTCCACTTTGAGCCAAGAGAGATTGACATGCATATTATTAATGTTAGCTATCTCTGTACTTGAGGGCCAGCCGTGCTGCCCTGTTCTGAGCTAATTGCAATTTTCCTTTGTGGCACTTGACCACAGGACTGAACACTAGTCCAGGTGTGACAAAACTAGGGCCTGTAGGACCTGTCTTGTTTATAGTGCTGTTAAGAATGCGAAGCAGCACTTTATTATGGACAGACTTCTACCCATCTTCGCTATTGTTGTATGAATATGTTATGACCATGACAGTTTACAGTCCAGGATTACTCCAAGCAGTTCAGTCTCCTCAACTTGCTCAGTTACGACATTATTCATTACAAAATTTAGTTGAGGTTTAGTGAATTATTTGTCCCAAATACAATGCGTATCGTTTTTTTAAATATTGAGGACTCTTAATCCTTGCGACCCATTCTGAAACTAACTGCAACTCTTTAAGTGTTGCAGTCATTTCAGTCGCTGTAGTAGCTGACGTGTATAGTGTTGAGTCATCCGCATACATAGATACACTGACTTTACTCGGTCACTGGCATGTCGTTAGTAATAAAAAATAAATAAAAGCAAGGGTCATTAGTAATGATTGAAAGAAGTAAGGGGCTTAGACAGCTGCCCTGGGGAATTCCTGGATTTTATTGTAGGGAACACCCACAATATAGCCATAACACAAGTTTTTCTATGAACTGTGGTCGATAATGTCAACCACACTGAATAACAACACAGCCCCCCCAATCTTTTTAATTATCAATTTCTCTGTCATTTGTGTAAGTTTGTTGAATGCCCTTCCCTATAAGAGTGCTGAAAGTCTGTTGTGAATTTGTTTACTTTAAAATTGTGTCTGGTCAAATGTTTTTCTAAAAGTTTGTAACAGGCTGATTGGTTGGCTATTTGAGACAGTAAAGGGGGCTTTTACTATCCTTAAGTAGGGGAATAACTTTTGCTTCCCTCCAGGCCTGAGGGCACACACTTTCTAGTATGCTTAAATTAAAGATATGGCAAATAAACTCCTCTCACAGTCAACTGTGTTTATTTTCAGCAAACTTAACATGTGTAAATATTTGTATGACATAAGATTCAACAACTGAGACACAAACTGAACAAGTTCCACAGACGTGATGAACAGAAATTGAATAATGTGTCCCTCAACAGAGGGGGGGGGGGGGGTGAAAATCAAAAGTAACAGTCGGTATCTGGTGTGGCCACCAGCTGCCTCTCCTCCTTATGGACTGCACCAGATTTGCCAGTTCTTGCTGTGAGATGTTACCCCACTCTTCCCCCAAGGCACCTGTAAGTTCCCGGACATTTCTCGGGGGGATGGCCCTAGCCCTCACCCTCCGATCCAACAGGTCCCAGACGTGCTCAATGGGATTGAGGTCCAGGCTCTTCGCTGGCCATGGCAGAACACTGAAATCTGAAATCACGCACAGAACGAGCAGTATGGCTGGTGGCATTGTCATACTGGAGGGTCATGTCAGGATGAGCCTGCAGGAAGGGTACCACATGAGGGAGGAGGAAGTCTTCCCTGTAATGCACAGCATTGAGATTGCCTGCAATGGCAACAAGCACAGTCCGATGATGCTGTGCACACCGCCCCAGACCATGACGGACCTTCCAAATTGATCCCGCTCCAGTGTACAGGCCTCGGTGTAACGCTCATTCCTTCGACCATAAACGCGAATTCGACCATCACCCCTGGTGAAACAAAACCGCGACTCGTCAGTGAAGAGCATAGGTGATGTCTGGTGATGACCTGCCTTGCAACAGGCCGACAAGCCCTCTGCCCAGCTCCTCTCAGCCTATTGTGGACAGTCGGCACTGATTGAGCGATTGTGCGTTCCTGGGGTAACTCGGGCAGTTGTTGCCATCCTGTACCTGTCCCGCAGGTGTTATGTTTGGATGTACCGATCCTGTGCAGTTGTTGTTATACGTGGTCTGCCACTGCGAGGACGATCAGCTGTCAGTCCTGCCTCCCTGTAACGCTGTCTTAGGCGTCTCACAGCACGGACATTGCAATTTATTGTCCTGGCCACATCTGCAGTCCTCATGCTTCCTTGCAGCATGCTTAAGGCACGTTCGCACAGATGAGCAGGGACCCTGGGTATCTTTCTTTTGGTGTTTTTCAGAGTCAGTGGAAAGGCCTCCTTAGTGTCCTAAGTGTTCATAACTGTGACCTTAATTGCCTACCGTCTGTAAGCTGTTTGTGTCTTATTGACCATTCCACAGGTGCATGTTCATTAATTGTTTATGGTTCATTGAAAAAGCATGGGAAACAGTGTTTAAACCCTTTACAATGAAGTTCTGTGAAGTTATTTGGATGTTTACATATCTTTGAAAGACGGGGTCCTGAAAAAGGGACATTTATTTTTTTGCTGAGTTTAGGAGTGGCAATATCATCCGCTATTATCCTCAGTAATATTCCATCTTGCTTATCTTAAAGTAGCTGGCAATATCAGTGGGTTTTGTGATGAATTAGTCATCTGATTCAATGAATGATGGAGCAGAGTTGGTATTTTTGCCCAAAATGTAATTTAAGGTGCTCCATAGCTTTTTACTATGCTTCTTTATTTCATAGTGTAGTTTCTAATTTAGTTTAGTCACATGATTTCTCAATTTGCAGTACGTTTGCCAATCTGTTGTGCAGCCAGACCTATTTGCCATTTATTTAGCCTCACCCCTCTCAACCATACATTTTTTATTCCTCATCAAGCCACTGGGATTTAAGTTTGTACAGTCATAATGGGTGCATAAATGTGTCAGTGCAGTGCCTGGTTGCTTCTCATTACACACCACGGACCAACAAATATTCTTCACATCAACAACATAGGAAACACTACAAAACGTATTGTATGACCTCTTATACACTATATTAGGCACAGCCTTTGGAACTTTGGTTTTATGGCTACTATATTGTGATCACTACATCTGATGGATTTGGATACTGCTTTCAAACAAATTTCTGCAGCATTAGTAAAGAAGTGATCAATACATGTTGATGATTTCTATGAGCCAGAATTGACCTATTTGGGGATTGACCTATTGTTTTTAATTTCTTGGCCACAAGATGGCCCCCTCATCATTCCTTTGTACGGTCAAGTGCACACTGGTAACAATTACCACCACATACACTACATCACCAAAAGTATGTGGTCGAACATCTAATTTCAAAATCATGGACACTAGTATGGAGTTGCTAGTGAGGTCGGGTTCTGATGTTGGGTGATTAGACCTGGCTCGCAGTCGACATTCCAATTAATCTCAAAGGTACCGAATAGTCTAGAATGTCATTGTATGCTGTGATGTTAAGATTTCACTGGAACTAAGGGTAAAGCCCGAACCATTATTTCTCCTCCACCAAAATTTACAGCTGACACTATGCATTCGGGCAGGTAGCTTTCTCCTGGCATCTGCAAAACACAGATTCGTCTGTCGGACTGCCAGATGTCAGCACAAGAACAGAGAATGCGTTTCCACTGCTCCAGAGTCCAATGGCAGCGAACTTTACACCACTCCAGCCGACACTTGGCATTGCGCATGGTGATCTTAGGCTTGTGTGCAGCTGCTCGGCCATGGAAAATTTTATGAAGCTCCCGACGAACAGTTATTGTGCTGACTGCTTCCTGAGGCAGTTTGTAACTTGGTAGTGAGTGTTGCCACTGAGAACAGATTATTTTGATGTGCTCTGTCGTTCTCTACATACTTTAGTCTGAGACCACAACTTACTTCAATGATGGCAAAGGGGCACGGAGGGTGTTGTACAAAACAAAGTAATCAGTGATAGGATTGCCTTTAACCAATAAGCGTATCATCTTTGAATTGCTGTTTTGCCCACGTGTGTTCTGGCTCTTGTCCAAAACATCCGTTTCTGGACCAATCAGGTGGTCCCGAATGTGTTCGCATTCGGTGAAGGTTTGGGGAGGTACCAGGGATACTTTTGAGGAGATGGGAAACCATTGTAATTGTATTAACGCATATTATGTACGTTGCCCATTTCGTCAATTGGGCTCGCTGTGCATTCTGGACGATTCTGGGACAAGGAAAGCTCTCCTTCAAGGAGTGAATGGGAGTCAATTGGGTGGAGAAGAAACTATGTCTGTGGACGTGGTGTAGCGTTTGACCGGAGCAACGAGTCTGTGTAGCCAGGCAACCTAAATTGGGCATGCCTACGAGGCAATTGATCTCTGCCTGCACCTGCCCACCCGTCCAACATCACTACTCTGGACGGTTCTCACTTAGAATATGTGGACAACTACAAATATTTAGGTTAGACTGTAAACTCTCCTTTCAGACTCACATCAAACATCTCCAATCCAAAGTTAAATCTAGAATTTGCTTCCTATTTCGTAAGAAAGCATCCTTCACTCATGCTGCCAAACATACCCTTGTAAAACTGACCATCCTACCGATCCTCCACTTCGGCGATGTCATTTACAAAATTGCCTCCAATACCCTACTCAATAAATTGGATGCAGTCTATCACAATGCCATCCGTTTTGTCACCAAAGCCAAAGTAAGAATTGCTTTTGGGGGTGACCAGAGAGATATACCTGCTGGAGCACGTGCTACAGGTTGGTGCTGCTATGGTGACCAGCGAGCTGAGATAAGAGGGGACTTTGCCTAGCAGGGTCTTGTAGATGACCTGGAGCCAGTGGGTTTGGCGACGAGTATGAAGCGAGGGCCAGCCAACGAGAGCATACAGGTCGCAGGGGCTGGCCCTCGCTTCATACATTAGCTTTAAGCACTTTATTTTGCTCCTTTGCACCCCATTATTTCTATATCTACTTTGCACTTTTTTTCCACTGCAAATCTACCATTCCAGTGTTTTACTTGCTATATTGTATTTACTTTGCCACCATGGCCTTTTTTTTTGCCTTTACCTCCCTTATCTCACCTCATTTGCTCACATTGTATATAGACTTATTTTTCTACTGTATTATTGACTGTATG
Source organism: Oncorhynchus nerka (assembly GCF_034236695.1). Lineage (NCBI taxonomy): Eukaryota > Metazoa > Chordata > Actinopteri > Salmoniformes > Salmonidae > Oncorhynchus > Oncorhynchus nerka. The sequence goes on along the minus strand of NW_027040324.1, from coordinate 91,595 downwards.
TTTGTTTTACTCCATGTGTAATTCTGTGTTGTATGTGTTGAACTGCTTTGCTTTATCTTGGCCAGGTCGCAATTGTAAATGAGAACTTGTTCTCAACTTGCCAACCTGGTTAAATAAAGGTGAAATAAATACAATAAAAATAAAATACCATGTCATTTAATGCTTAAAAACAACTGCAAACATTTATGGATAAGATATTTGGCTACAGAAATGCTACTTATCGATCTCTACAGCTTCCGTCCTAAATTAAATCCTCTGAAATAGCGTGAACAAATATTGGAGGAGTCGGCACAGCAGACTCTGAAAAGGGGGAGATGCAAATCTATCTTTCACATCTCCCTCTCTGCCCAGATACTATAGTGGAATCAGCTACGTTACAGTAAGCTCATCTTCATAGTACTAGCTACTAGTGCTATGTTATCTTACGTAAGCTAACTGTAGCTACAGTGGATAGCTACGATAGAAACCCTCCACTGTCAACTAATACAGTTACTTTCACTCGTCAGAAAAAGTAACTTATTGTCATCATTGATCAACCACCGAAGGCACACCCCAATTTCTATTTCAAAATAAAGAGGTGGAGTTTGACTGTTTTTCATACCCAAAGTTGACATTTAATAGAGTAAATAAAGTGAGAGAAAAAATAACATGTAGACATTAATAAATGTACACTGCTCAAAGTCAATCACACTTCTGTGAAATCAAACTGTCCACTTAGGAAGCAACACTGATTAACACTGATCCTTCCTGTTTGGACCTGTCCGGGGGTGTCCTCGGATGGGACCACAGTGTCTCCTGACCGCCCCTGTCTCAGCCTCCAGTATTTATGCTGCAGTAGTTTATGTGTCAGGGGGCTAGGGTCAGTTTGTTATATCTGGAGTACCTCTCCTGTCCTATTCGGTGTCCTGTGTGAATTTAAGTGTGCTCTCTCTAATTCTCTCTTTCTCTCTTTCTTTCTCTCTCTCGGAGGACCTGAGCCCTAGGACCATGCCTCAGGACTACCTGACATGATGACTCCTTGCTGTCCCCAGTCCACCTGGCCGTGCTGCTGCTCCAGTTTCAACTGTTCTGCCTTATTATTATTGGACCATGCTGGTCATTTATGAACATTTGAACATCTTGGCCATGTTCTGTTATAATCTCCACCCGGCACAGCCAGAAGAGGACTGGCCACCCCACATAGCCTGGTTCCTCTCTAGGTTTCTTCCTAGGTTTTGGCCTTTCTAGGGAGTTTTTCCTAGCCACCGTGCTTCTACACCTGCATTGCTTGCTGTTTGGGGTTTTAGGCTGGGTTTCTGTACAGCACTTTGAGATATCAGCTGATGTACGAAGGGCTATATGAATACATTTGATTTGATTTGATTAACAATAAATTTCACATGCTGTTGTGCAAATGGAATAGACAACAGGTGGAAATTATAGGCAATTAGCAAGACACCCCCAATAAAGGAGTGGTTCTGCAGGTGGTGACCACAGACCACTTCTCAGTTCCTATGCTTTCTGGCTGATGTTTTGGTCACTTTTGAATGCTGGCGGTGCTTTCACTCTAGTGGTAGCATGCGACGGAGTCTACAACCCACACAAGTGGCTCAGGTAGTGCAGCTCATCCAGGATGGCACATCAATGCGAGCTGTGGCAAGAAGGTTTGCTGTGTCTGTCAGCGTAGTGTCCAGAGCATGGAGGCGCTACCAGGAGACAGGCCAGTACATCAGGAGACGTGGAGGAGGCCGTAGGAGGGCAACAACCCAGCAGCAGGACCGCTACCTCCGCCTTTGTGCAAGGAGGAGCCGGAGGAGCACTGCCAGAGCCCTGCAAAATGACCTCCAGCAGGCCACAAATGTGCATGTGTCTACTCAAACGGTCAGAAACAGACTCCATGAGGGTGGTATGAGGGCCCGACGTCCACAGGTGGGGATTGTGCTTACAGCCCAACACCGTGCAGGACGTTTGGCATTTGCCAGAGAACACCAAGATTGGCAAATTCGCCACTGGCGCCCTGTGCTCTTCACAGATGAAAGCAGGTTCACACTGAGCACATGTGACAGACGTGACAGAGTCTGGAGACGCTGTGGAGAACGTTCTGCTGCCTGCAACATCCTCCAGCATGACCGGTTTGGCGGTGGGTCAGTCATGGTGTGGGGTGGCATTTCTTTGGGGGGCCGCACAGCCCTCCATGTGCTCGCCAGAGGTAGCCTGACTGCCATTAGGTACTGAGATGAGATCCTCAGACCCCTTGTGAGACCATATGCTGGTGCGGTTGACCCTGGGTTCCTCCTAATGCAAGACAATGCTAGACCTCATGTGGCTGGAGTGTGTCAGCAGTTCCTGCAAGAGGAAGGCAAGATGGACTGGCCCGCCCGTTCCCCAGACCTGAATCCAATTGAGCACATCTGGGACATCATGTCTCGCTCCATCCACCAACGCCACGTTGCACCACAGACTGTCCAGGAGTTGGCGGATGCTTTAGTCCAGGTCTGGGAGGAGATCCCTCAGGAGACCATCCGCCACCTCATCAGGAGCATGCCCAGGCATTGTAGGGAGGTCATACAGGCACGTGGAGGCCACACACACGACTGAGCCTCATTTTGACTTGTTTTAAGGACATTACATCAAAGTTGGATCAGCCTGTAGTGTGGTTTTCCACTTGAATTTTGAGTGTGACTCCAAATCCAGACCTCCATGGGTTGATACATTTGATTTCCATTGATAATTGTTGTGTGATTTTGTTGTCAGCACATTCAACTATGTAAAGAAAAAAGTATTTAATAATAATATTTCCTTCATTCAGATCTAGGATGTATTATTTTAGTGTTCCCTTTATTTTTTGAGCAGTGTATTTCTAAAGCTTACAAAATATATTTTTCAAAGGTGGGGGAAAGTCAAGATAGAGGAGAGGTGGCTTCAAGCAGTGCCCGCTGGTAGTTATCTCATGTACATATAAATAATTGGTTATTCCCGATCATTTGCAACAATCATGTCATGGGTGAACAGGGTGTACAGCAGAGGGCTGAGAACACACCCTTGTGAAGTCCCAGTGTTGAGGGTCAGTGGGGTGGATACGTTGTTTCCTACCTTCACCATCTGGGGGCGGCCCGTCAAAGTTCAGGACCCAGTTGCATAGGGCAGGGTCGAGACATATGGTATCGAGCTTAATGGTGAATTTGGAGGGTACTGCAGAGTGATTCTTCCTTTAAAATTTGCGAGCTTGCGCCGCAATAAAGCTTCCACGGCCTGTTCCTCAGACAGTGAACATCTGGCAAAATCTACAGAACAATTTGTCATTTACAACTGCGACCTGGCCAAGATAAAGCAAAGCATTCCGACAAAAACAACACAAGTTAACAATGGAATAAACAAAGGTACAGTCAATAAAACAATAAAAACATCTATATACAGTGTGTTCAAATGTGTAAGATTAGGAAGGTAAAGAAATAAATAGGCCATAGCGGCAAAATAATTACAATTTAGCGTTAACGCTGGAGTGATAGATGTGCAGATGATGTGCAAGTAGAGATACTGGGGTGTAAAAGAGCAAAAATAAATAATATTGGGGTGAGGTAGTTGGGTGGGCTATTTACAGATGGGGTGTGTACAGGTGCAGTGATCGGTAAGCTGATGCTTAAAGTTCGTGAGGGAGATATGAGTCTCCAGCTTCAGTGATTTTTGCAATTCGTTCCAATCATTGGCAGCAGAGAACTGGAAGGAAAGGCAACAAAAGGAGGACTTGGCTTTGGGGATTTGAAATATACCTGCTGGAGAGCGTGCTACGGGTGGGTGTTGCTATGGTGACCAATTGCATCAAACATGATTTTAGACCTTGTTTATTTAAAATTGTTTATAACTATATTTCAAAGATGCCAACTGCTGGAAATGGTCTCATAGTGTTCCTATCATCTCTACTACCAGTACTGCACTAACCTTGGCTTACAAATGGCATCAAACATGTTTTTAGACCTTGTTTATGGAAAACTGTAACTGTATTTCACAGTTGCAACATGCTGAAATTTGTCTCATAGTGTTCCTATCTCGACTACCAGAACTGCACAAGTGTGTACTTACAAATTGCATCAAACATGTTTTAGACCTTGTTTATTTAAAACTGTTTATAACTACATTTCACAGTTGCAAAATGCTGAAAATTGTCTCAGTGTTCCTATCATCTCTACTACCAGTACTGCACTAATTATTATTTACAAATTGCGTCAAACATGATTTTAGACCTTATTCATGGAAAACTGTTTATAACTATATTTCACATTTGCTACATGCTGAAATTTGTCTCATAGTGTTCCTATCATCTCTATTACCAGTACTGTACCCATTTTTACTTAAAATTACGTCAAACATGATTTTAGAACTTGTTTCTGGAAAACTGTTTATAACTATATTTCACAGTTGCAACATGCTGAAAATGATCTCATAGAGTGCTCCAATCATCTCGACCACCAGTACTGCACGAATTTGTTCTTACTAAATGCATCAAACATGTTTTAGACCTTGTTTATTGAAAACTGTTTATAACTATATTTCAAAGTTGCCAACTGCTGAAAATTGTCTGTGTTCCTATCATCTCTACTACTAGTACTGCGCCAGTTTTTACTTACAAATGGCTTCAAACATGTTTTTAGACCTTGTTTATAGAAAACTGTTTATAACTATATTTCACAGTTGCAACATTCTGAAAATTGTCTCATATTGTTCCAATCATCTCGACTACCAGTACTGCATAAATTTGTACTTACAAATTGCGTGAATGTTACGGCTAGGGGTTCCGCTAGTGGAACGTTGACAACATCCGTTGAAATTGCAGAGCACGAAATTCAAAAATAATTATTAGAAATAGTTAACTTTCATTCAATCACAAGTGCAATACACCAAATTTAAGTTTAACTTCTTGTTAATCCAGCCACCATGTCAGATTTCAAAAAGGCTTTATGGAGGAAGCAAACCATGCGATTATCTGAGGACAGCACCCCATCATACAAACAATTAAATCACATTTCAATCCGCCAGGAGCGACACAAAACTGAGAAATAACAATATAATTCATGCCTTACCTTTGAAGATCTTCTTCTGTTGGCACTCCAAAATGTCTCATAAACATCACAAATGGTCCTTTTGTTCGATAAATTCCGTTGTTATATCTCCAAAATGTCAATTTATTTGGTGCGTTTGATACAGAAAAAGACCAACATGACTGCAAATGATCTAATAAGTTACCTGTGGACTTTGTCCAAACATTTCAAACAACTTTCCTAATCCAACTTTAGGTATTTTAAAACGTAAATAATCGATAACATTTAAGACGGGATAAACTGTGTTCAATAGTGGACAAAATGAAAGTGGAGCGAGCTCCAGGTCACACGCCCCAAACAAAACAGTCCACTTGGCTATACACCCAGAAAGGAAAGGGCTACTTCTTCATTACTCAAAATAAAAACACCAACCAATTTCTAAAGACCTTTGACATCTTGTGGAAGCCATAGGAACTGCAACCAGATGCCTCAGAAAACTAGATTCACATTGAAAACACAGTCACCTCAAAAAAATGTTTTCCTGGATGGTTTGTCCTCGGAGTTTCGCCTGCCAAATAAGTTCTATTATACTCATAGACATAATTTTAACAGTTTTAGAAACTTTAGAGTTTATCCAAATCTACCAATTATATGCATATCCTAGCTTCTGGGCCTGAGTAGCAGGCAGTTTACTTTGGGCACGCATTTCTTTCGGACATGAAAATATCGCCCCCTAGCCCGAAGAGGTTTTAAACATGTTTTAGACCTTGTTTCGCGTTCCGAGGAAACTATGCAGTTTTTTTACGTGTTATTTCTTACATTAGTACCCCAGGTCATCTTAGGTTTCATTACATACAGCCGAGAAGAACTACTGAATATAAGATCAGCGTCAACTCACCATCAGTACGACCAAGAATATGATTTTCGCGACGTGGATCCTGTGTTCTGCCTTTCAACCAGGACAACGGAATGAATCCCAGCCGGCGACCCAAAATAAAAACGACTCCGTAAAAGAGGGAAACGAGGTGGTCTTCTGGTCAGACTCCGGAGACGGGCACATCGTGCACCACTCCCTAGCATTCTTCTCGCCAATGTCCAGTCTCTTGAGAACAAGGTTGATGAAATCCGAGCAAGGGTAGCATTCCAGAGGGACATCAGAGACTGTAACGTTCTTTGCTTCACGGAAACATGGCTCACTGGAGAGACGCTATCGGAGGCGGTGCAGCCAGCGGGTTTCTCCACGCATCGCGCCGACAGAAACAAACATCTTTCTGGTAAGAAGAGGGGCGGGGGCGTATGCCTTATGGCTAACGAGACGTGGTGTGATCAAAGAAACATACAGGAACTCAAATCCTTCTGTTCACCTGATTTAGAATTCCTCACAATCAAATGTCGACCGCATTATCTACCAAGAGAATTCTCTTTGATTATAATCACAGCCGTATATATTCCCCCCCAAGCAGACACATCGATGGCTCTGAACGAACTTTATTTGACTCTTTGCAAACTGGAATCCATACATCCTGAGGCTGCATTCATTGTAGCTGGGGATTTTAACAAGGCTAATCTGAAAACAAGACTCCCTAAATTGTATCAGCATATCGATTGCGCAACCAGGGCTGGAAAAACCTTGGATCATTGTTACTCTAACTTCCGCGACGCATATAAGGCCCTGCCCCGCCCTCCTTTCGGAAAAGCTGACCACGACTCCATTTTGTTGATCCCTGCCTACAGACAGAAACTAAAACAAGAAGCTCCCACGCTGAGGTCTGTCCAACGCTGGTCTGACCAAGCTGATTCCATACTCCAAGACTGCTTCCATCATGTGGACTGGGATATGTTTCGTATTGCGTCAGATAACAACATTGACGAATACGCTGATTCGGTGTGCGAGTTCATTAGAACGTGCGTTGAAGATGTCGTTCCCATAGCAACGATTAAAACATTCCCTAACCAGAAACCGTGGATTGATGGCAGCATTCGCGTGAAACTGAAAGCGCGAACCACTGCTTTTAATCAGGGCAAGGTGACTGGTAACATGACCGAATACAAACAGTGCAGCTATTCCCTCCGCAAGGCTATCAAACAAGCTAAGCGTCAGTATAGAGACAAAGTAGAATCTCAATTCAACGGCTCAGACACAAGAGGTATGTGGCAGGGTCTACAGTCAATCACGGACTACAAGAAGAAAACCAGCCCAGTCACGGACCAGGATGTCTTGCTCCCAGGCAGACTAAATAACTTTTTTGCCCGCTTTGAGGACAATACAGTGCCACTGACACGGCCTGCAATGAAAACATGCGGACTCTCCTTCACTGCAGCCGAGGTGAGTAAAACATTTAAACGTGTTAACCCTCGCAAGGCTGCAGGCCCAGACGGCATCCCCAGCCGCGCCCTCAGAGCATGCGCAGACCAGCTGGCCGGTGTGTTTACGGACATATTCAGATCAGATCCTCCTCTCCACCCTCTCCGAGTTGGGCATCTCCAGCGCGGCCCACGCTTGGATTGCGTCCTACCTGAGGTCGCTCCTACCAGGTGGCGTGGCGAGAATCCGTCTCCACACCACGTGCTCTCACCACTGGTGTCCCCCAGGGCTCTGTTCTAGGCCCTCTCCTATTCTCGCTATACACCAAGTCACTTGGCTCTGTCATAACCTCACATGGTCTCTCCTATCATTGCTATGCAGACGACACACAATTAATCTTCTCCTTTCCCCCTTCTGATGACCAGGTGGCGAATCGCATCTCTGCATGTCTGGCAGACATATCAGTGTGGATGACGGATCACCACCTCAAGCTGAACCTCGGCAAGACGGAGCTGCTCTTCCTCCCGGGGAAGGACTGCCCGTTCCATGATCTCGCCATCACGGTTGACAACTCCATTGTGTCCTCCTCCCAGAGCGCTAAGAACCTTGGCGTGATCCTGGACAACACCCTGTCGTTCTCAACTAACATCAAGGCGGTGGCCCGTTCCTGTAGGTTCATGCTCTACAACATCCGCAGAGTACGACCCTGCCTCACACAGGAAGCGGCGCAGGTCCTAATCCAGGCACTTGTCTTCTCCCGTCTGGATTACTGCAACTCGCTGTTGGCTGGGCTCCCTGCCTGTGCCATTAAACCCCTACAACTCATCCAGAACGCCGCAGCCCGTCTGGTGTTCAACCTTCCCAAGTTCTCTCACGTCACCCCGCTCCTCCGCTCTCTCCACTGGCTTCCAGTTGAAGCTCGCATCCGCTACAAGACCATGGTGCTTGCCTACGGAGCTGTGAGGGGAACGGCACCTCAGTACCTCCAGGCTCTGATCAGGCCCTACACCCAAACAAGGGCACTGCGTTCATCCACCTCTGGCCTGCTCGCATCCCTACCACTGAGGAAGTACAGTTCCCGCTCAGCCCAGTCAAAACTGTTCGCTGCTCTCGCCCCCCAATGGTGGAACAAACTCCCTCACGACGCCAGGACAGCGGAGTCAATCACCACCTTCCGGAGACACCTGAAACCCCACCTCTTTAAAGGAATACCTAGGATAGGATAAAGTAACCCCCCCACCTTAAAAGATTTAGATGCACTACTGTTCCACTGGATGTTTATAAGGTGAATGCACCAATTTGTAAGTCGCTCTGGATAAGAGCGTCTGCTAAATGACTTAAATGTAAATGTAAATATTCAATCAATCCCTATACCAGTCTGCTGTTCCCACATGCTTCAAGAGGGCCACCATTGTTCCTGTTCCCAAGAAAGCTAAGGTAACTGAGCTAAACGACTACCGCCCCGTAGCACTCACTTCCGTCATCATGAAGTGCTTTGAGAGACTAGTCAAGGACCATATCACCTCCACCCTACCTGACACCCTAGACCCACTCCAATTTGCTTACCGCCCAAATAGGTCCACAGACGATGCAATCTCAACCACACTGCACACTGCCCTAACCCATCTGGACAAGAGGAATACCTATGTGAGAATGCTGTTCATCGACTACAGCTCGGCATTCAACACCATAGTACCCTCCAAGCTTGTCATCAAGCTAGAGACCCTGGGTCTCGACCCCGCCCTGTGCAACTGGGTACTGGACTTTGACGGGCCGCCCCCAGGTGGTGAGGGTAGGCAACAACATCTCCACCCCGCTGATCCTCAACACTGGGGCCCCACAAGGGTGCGTTCTGAGCCCTCTCCTGTACTCCCTGTTCACCCACGACTGCATGGCCACGCACGCCTCCAACTCAATCATCAAGTTTGCGGACGACACAACAGTGGTAGGCTTGATTACCAACAACGACGAGACGGCCTACAGGGAGGAGGTGAGGGCCCTCGGAGTGTGGTGTCAGGAAAATAGCCTCACACTCAACGTCAACAAAACTAAGGAGATGATTGTGGACTTCAGGAAACAGCAGAGGGAACACCCCCCTATCCACATCGATGGAACAGTAGTGGAGAGGATAGTAAGTTTTAAGTTCCTCGGCATACACATCACAGACAAACTGAATTGGTCCACTCACACAGACAGTATCATGAAGAAGGCGCAGCAGCGCCTCTTCAACCTCAGGAGGCTGAAGAAATTTGGCTTGTCACCAAAAGCACTCACAAACTTCTACAGATGCACAATCGAGAGCATCCTGGCGGGCTGTATCACCGCCTGGTACGGCAACTGCTCCGCCCACAACCGTAAGGCTCTCCAGAGGGTAGTGAGGTCTGCACAACGCATCACCGGGGGCAAACTACCTGCCCTCCAGGACACCTACACCACCCGATGTTACAGGAAGGCCATTAAGATCATCAAGGACAACAACCACCCGAGCCACTGCCTGTTCACCCCGCTATCATCCAGAAGGCGAGGTCAGTACAGGTGCATCAAAGCTGGGACCGAGAGACTGAAAAACAGCTTCTATCTCAAGGCCATCAGACTGTTAAACAGCCACCACTAACATTGAGTGGCTGCTGCCAACACACTAACACTGACTCAACTCCAGCCACTTTAATAATGGGAATTGATGGGAGATTATGTCAAATATATCACTAGCCACTTTAAACAATGCTACCTAATATAATGTTACGTACCCTACATTATTCATCTCATATGCATACGTATATACTGTACTCTATATCATCTACTGCATCCTATGTAATACATGTATCACTAGCGACTTTAACTATGCCACTTTGTTTACATACTCATCTCATATGTATATACTGTACTCGATACCATCTACTGTATCTTGCCTATGCTGCTCTGTACCATCACTCATTCATATATCTTTATGTACATATTCTTTATCCCCTTATAAGACAGTAGTTTTGGAATTGTTAGTTAGATTACTTGTTGGTTATTACTGCATTGTCGGCACTAGACGCACAAGCATTTCGCTACACTCGCATTAACATCTGCTAACCATGTGTATGTGACAAATAAAATTTGATTTGATTTGATTTATTTAAAACTGTTTAAGTATATTTCAAAGTTGCCAACTGCTGAAAATTGTCATAGTGTTCCTATCATCTCGACCACGACTGCATGGCCAGGCACGACTCCAACACCATCATTAAAAGTTTCCAGACGACACAACAGTGGTAGGCCTGATCAACGACGAGACAGCCTATAGGGAGGAAGTCAGAGACCTGGCCGGGTGGTGCTAGAATAACAACCTATCCCTCAACGTAACCAAGACTAAGGAGATTATTAAAGGAGGACCTAGCACGCCCACCATTCTCATCGATGGGGCTGTAGTGAGGAAGGTTGAGAGCTTCAAGTTCCTTGTTGTCCACATCACCAACAAACTAGAATGGTCCAAACACACCAAGACAGTCGTGAAGAGGGCACGACAAAGTCTAAGGAAACTAAAAAGATTTGGCATGGGTCATGAGATTCTCAAATGGTTCTACAGCTGCAACATCGAGAGCATCCTGCATCACTGCTTGGTACGGCAATTGCTCGGCCTCTGACTACAAGGCACTACAGAGGGTAGTGCGTACGGCCCAATACAACACGGGGGCTAAGCTGCCCGCCATCCAGGACCTCTACACCAGGCGGTGTCAGAGGAAGGCCCTAAAAATTGTCAAAGACCCCAGCCACCCCAGTCATAGACTGTTCTCTCTACTAAAGCAGTGCCAAGTCTAGGGAAAAAAGGCTTCTCAACAGTTTTAACCCCCAAGCCATAAGACTCCTGAACAGGTAATCAAATGGCTACCCGGACTATTTGCATTGTGTGCCCCCCCAACCCCCAACCCCTCGTTTTAAGCTGCTGCTACTCTCTGTTTATCATATATGCATAGTCACTTTAACTATACATTCATGGACATACTTCCTCAATTGGGCAGTGCTCCCGCACTGTTAACTGGACAATCTGCATTGTGTCCCACCCATCACCTGCCAACCCCTCTTTTACGGTACTGCTACTCTCTGTTCATCATATATGCATAGTCACTTTCACCATATCTACATGTACAGTGTACATACTACCTCAATCAGCTTGACTAACCAGTGTCTTTGTAGCCTCGCTACTTTTATAGCCTTGCTACTGTATATATCCTGTCTTTTTATTGTTTTATTTCTTTACCTACCTATTGTTCACCTCATACATTTTTTGCACTATTGGTCAGAGCCTGTAAGTAAGCATTTCACCTGTTGTATTCGGCGCACGTGACAAATACTTTGATTTGAACTAGCAACCCTCCTAACAGGATATTGATGCCTACCTCACATGCCCCGTAAACACTCAAGTTGTACAACAATTTGATAACGTATTTCATACAACAGAAAGTTTGTCTGCACAGAAATGTTTAAACAGCCATTGTGCAATTACTTTTGTTCAGAAAAAATCTCCATTGTATCACAACTGTTGTGTTCATAGTCAGTCATTACATTTCACAGTAAGCAAAAGAGCTGTGTGCTTTAATACTCTGTGACATTCCCAATAAACCAAATGCATAAATACAACATCCATTTCACTGGAACAAGGGTGGGGCATGGCGCCTTGATGATCTGATCGATATACAGACGGAATCTTTATTTTTAAAGCCCATTATCATGGTCCATCAGGACACATTTCAGGGGTCAGAAAACCTCACACAACCAATAGCAGATCTATTCCTCCCTGGCACGCTTGCCACCCTCTGCACACAGCTACTCCAAAACAGAGAGCCAGGCAGTATACAAGTCACAACAGAGACTTGTAAATAATTCTCAACCCACAGGTGCACATCAAAAGTGTTCAGTAAAGCTGAATGTATTTATCCTGAGGTGCAATGAAGGTGAAATTTGTTGTTTTGTCCCCTGTAGGTGACATGGACTCTGGATTTGTCTACATTTACAGTAGTTGTGTGGTTTGATGCAAGAGTGTATGCCCCTGCTATTTTTATGAGGTTTAAATAATTTTCACATTCCAGTGTCCACACTTGAACTGGGTTAAAAGAATGGTGATATTTGTCTGACATACCATGCTATTCCCCAATACCCCGCCGCCCCTTCCCCTGGAGGACATAGAGTATACACATACACACACTTAGAGCCTGTTTCAGTGGTGTTGTGTTTCAACTGCAGAAAGATTTCCCATGTTGATGGCTCATGTGAAGGGGTAGGGACCTTAAGTCATCATCTAATGACAACCATGGGTTCAGCGAAGCAGAATCCTGTTAAATTGCTCTTCACTGAGCTAGATTCCTGCCCTATCAGCTGGCTCTGAGGCCCTAATGTTAGCCCTCAATCCCAACCTTGCTTTCCCTACTCTGCCAGGGCAGCCGCACAGAGCAGAGTACATCTATCAGGACACGCCATGCAGAACAGACGTCTTAGCTCCGCTGGTTCAATTCAGTGCCTCTGCCATGCTGTCACACACAGACACAAGCACATATAACTGGTAGAAACAACCAACATGACTCAGTCAGTTCTCACACAATTGTAACACAGGCACCCTATCCCCAATATACAGTAGTGCACTACTTTTGACCATAGGGGTATGCTCAAAAGTAGTGTACTATTGGGAATAGGGTGTCATTTGAGGCATAGCCCTTGGGATTGGCCTAAGCATTTCACATTAAAACATTGCTTTCTTGATTTGCGTGATTATTTAATGTTCAAAATGAAGGGAAGTGACCCGAGCAATTTTTACTTCTTTCAAGAACTACTTCTAAAATGAGTCAGACAGTTTGAGAGATCAATAGTGTTCTTGATTGCACTTAGCTGTTTTCCATCCTTGAAGTGGTGGTACAGTACAGCGTGAGAAAATGGGCTTTCATCATGAATGACAAGAGTTAAAAATAATCAGTATGAACACTTAAACATTACTTGTTAATTGCTTTTCCTTTGACTGCAATATAATAATAAATGTGAACAGAGCAAGTACTTTGAGGTTGCTCTAAAGTGGAAAGGTGGAATAAACTAGTCGGGAGCAGGATCTCTTACATTGAACAAAGTTCTCTATTGAAGTATTTCTTTCTCCTCTAACAATCCCACACAATCAAGGATAATCTCACAAGGAAAACACAAATCTTTAAAACATTTTTTTACACGAACAAGGAACACAAGGTGAGTAACTTTTAACTATAACATAAATTACAGGTGTGTCACTGCCTTAACTATCCGTTTGTGGAGAGCTCCCTTCGGGTGGTGGTGGTGCAGATCCGTGGTTGCCATTCCCAAGAGGTAGTTTGTCCTCTTCTTCTCCCTTCCGGTAAGGGTCCATGCTTCTGGTTCCCTCCTCTCTCTTGTAGGGGGAAGAGACTAGGTCATTAGTACTGTCAGCTGTGCTTAATTGCCTCTGATCACCTTGACTCGCATTCTGAGCTGGGCTACTATCTGTGGGACCAGACTGCCCCCTGGTGGTTCTTCCACAAATAATAATAACAACAGGTATTTCTCTGTCTTTCCTACTAAGCACAGACACAAGTCATTAGAGTCTTGATGAGTGGATGTCATTACACTGCATTACAGCAATAACCAAATTACAGAAATGGCTGAATGAGGAAATGTCTCGCTCATAATAATTGTCCATGCATTCATTGCTTCAAAGCACTTTCTTAATTAGGACGATTTCTTAGAATTGTTCCCGATATTTCCTACAGCGTCATTATAGAATCACTGAATCAGCTATACAGTTCAGTTTGGCTCCTGAACAAATTGACTTAATCTCTGAGACAATCCTCATTATGTTTGGTCTACACATTGTCTTTTTGTCTCACTCAAAGGCCTTCATTCTGATCAAGTGCTGATGCCTATGATATATCAGTTTTTTACCCATACCCTATGGCCCTTCAAATTATAGTTATTTATACCTAGCGAAAGCAACATGATCTACAGTATGTCATTATAGTAATTGAAGGAAAGAGCTAATGAAACACCTGAATAGAACACCGAAATTCGATATAAGAAATTCCCATTACATTCCATCCTCTCATCACTATGTGTGATAATAATCATTACATTTTAATATAAGCATTTAGATGTTAGCTTCTATATCAAGATGTTCTATACTCTATTATAGTAAGGGAAATCAACACAGAAAAAAACTGACATTCTATTTCAGACCCTTCATTCTGGGTTGTACAATCCACTTAGTATGGTAATACTATAACCATAATAAAGTTATACTTAATTCATGGGAGTGTGTTAAAACAATACACATGTACACAAGGGTTCTGTAGATTCAGAGGTGAATAAATATCTCAACGTTAAGCATTGTTTCCATATTTCTTACCACAGTCGGGTTGCATTGACCTGTTTTCAGTAACTGTCCCTGGGACATCCACCTAGTCAAAATATAAAACCCAGTTGTTTAACAATTCTGCTAAGATCTTCAAAAGGTTGGTGCTTGTTCAACTGCTCAGGGTTCCACTTAATGTAGACAAGTTAAGGGTTTAGATAACCTTACTCTCAATTTGTTAAAAGAAAACATAATTCAATCATTACTCATCGTCCTGTATCTACAGAGGTAATGGGGCTCATCCAGAATTGGCATCTAACTGTTTCACATCCTCTGGAGGAGTATAAAACAAGATAGCTACTGAAATCCTATCAGCCAGAGAGCACAACGCCATGCAGCATGTTAATAACATTTCACAGGGAAGAGAAAGCGAACACGTTATAAAAGTTTCACACCAACCTTACTGCAAGGTTAGTCCAAGCTACAATCTAGTGTCTCTTGTTGCATTTTTTTAGGGCACAGCTCTGTCTCTAGAAGCCTTGCCTTTCCAAATCATAATTATTGATATATTATCCAACCCAAATTTAGAATGAATCAACATGAAGCACTAAGGACTCAATCACTTTCATGTAAGACCCTCACTTTTCTCATCACTTGTGGTAATTACAGATTGGTATTTCAATGCATTCTTAGTCTAAATTACTATATTCTGTAGTGTGCAGATCTTCACAATAAATCTGATACCCCAAATAAACAATTTTGGATAAGCCAAAATCAATTATGGGCACGGTTGACCACCCCCTTCACTGCACTCATTATTCTTTCTTGCCATTTCATGTTCTTCTTCAGATACGGTTTCAGTTCGTCCTTTTAATGGCACATGTTCCAAGTGGATGGGCCTTGATAATGTCTCTCACTATCCTTTACATACCATTATGTCTTTGACCATTTTTCTACCAGTACACCAGCAGCATGAGAGAAGTTTGGCCTGGATCTCTCTCCATGCTCACTCCACATGCACCCCATGTCGCTCCTAAGAGAAAAAAAAACATGAGAGAAAAGGAAGTTGATATCTTCACCTGCTGTGTATAGGTTGTTGGCTTGGACTCACGGTAGAAGTGGTGGACCTTACTGAATGCCATTTTCGCCATTTTCTGCCGGTTAGAGGGGTGTTGAGGTTCACACTGTTCTTCGATCGAATGATCTTCCATGCATCTAGATACCATCTCCGCCATTACCTCGAGAGAGGACAGACCAGAACAACAGTTAAGATTAGGAATTTTGTAATTCAGGAAAACTATTTATTCCACCCCCAAATTGGCTTATACTCCCCTACCATCTTGGCGATCTCATTGCGGAGTTACAGGTAAAGGAGTCAGAGGGCTAATCCTTAGGGAGTAATCCGACCATCCAGCAGACCCAATATGGTGATATTTGTTATTGAAGCGAGACAAAAACAAATAAAATAAAACAACAACAGCAATACATGTATATCACTCGAGGTGGGGAAAACCAACATCTCTTTTTCTCTTTTATAGGCAGGCATGTGACTAAAATCAATTTTTGTATGTAAAGGGCCCAGAAATTCCCCCTTTGGACACATGACTCACATGATGATCTATGCGTCCGAAAAAAACAACACTGCCTGTTAAATCAAAAATAACATATCAGAATAAATCAAATCGAATTATCTGTAACTCTGTAAGGAAATAATTGTATCCCCTAAGGTAATGGTAAAATAGACTAGAGACAGCACTCCATCTATCTGTCCTTTTTGTTGTCCTAATCACACACAGGACTACTGATAAATTATAAACTTCTTAATTATTTGTTTTTTCATAGCCCCCAAAAAAGAAAATTCTGCTATCGTCCTAGTAAGGGTCATCAGGCCTCACCAGGAAGTCAGAACAGAGGTCAGTGAGCCCTATTAAGTGAGTGTTTGTTTTCCTGTTCCTCAGACATTATTTATAAATATTTCATACATTTTGTGTACCAGGTTTACATTGGGATTTTCAGTATATTTCGTCTAATGAAGAGAATGTACATGTGTGCAACCAAAACTCTGACAATAGAAACTTTCATTTGTGTAGAGCATCCTTTCTAGCCCGTGAAAAATGAAATAAAAATACTTCTAAATCAAACAGACTATTAACCACTAACATGGAGGGTTGTGATTGGGTGTTTGTATTTATTATGGATACCCATTAGCTGGTGTCCAGCAAAATTAAGGCTGTTTTAATTTTAAAACAATTTAAAAAACATTACAAGACATTCACAGACTGTGTGCCCTCAGCACCCTACTCCACCACTGCCACATACAGTGGGGAGAACAAGTATTTGATACACTGCCAATTTCACAGGTTTCCCTACTTACAAACCATGTAGAGGTCTGTAATGTTTATCATAGGTACACTTCAACTGTGAGAGACGGAATCTAAAACAAAAATCCAGAAAATCACTTTGTATGATGTTCAGAAACATGTCAAACATTTTTTATAATCAATCCTCAGGTTGTTTTTACAATACATAATCAATAATATTTCAACCGGGACTGTAGCTACTTCAATAGGAGAGAGAGAGAGAAAATGGCTGCTCCAAGCTGTTGCGCATGCAAAACACTGCTGGCACCCAGCCATAAAATGACGTGATGTGATCTTTCTTGCTCATTTTTCAAAATAAAAGCCTGAAACTATGTCTAAAGACTGTTCACACCATGGGGAAGCCATAGGAAAAGGAATCTGGTTGATATCCCTTTAAATGGAGCGAAGGCAGGCAATGGAACAGAGAGCTTTCAGGAAAAACAGCACTTCCGGGTTGGATTTTCCTCAACTTTTCGCCTGCAATATCAGTTCTGTTATACTCACAGACAATATTTTGACAGTTTTGGAAACTTTAGAGTGTTTTCTATCCTAATCCGAATTGCATGCATATTCTAGATTCTGGGCCTGAGAAATAGGCAGTTTCATTTTGGTACGTTTTTCATCCAAACATCAAAATACTGCCCCCTACACTCAACAGGCTAAGTGAGTTTCAGAAATAGTCAGAATATGAATGTCATCTGTTACTGGCAAATTATTGATTTCATTATCCTTGTTTCTTAACGTGAGCTATTTTGAAAACGTTTCTTCTGGGTTTCTTACTTGTTTCACTGGGAAGCTTAGCAATAGTAGATGTGCTCATGTTCTTTATGTTAGTGGAGGGTGAGCTGCTCACAGTGGACTTCATCCTAGGGCACACCAGCTTAGTGCTAACGGAATAAATATGGTTCAGGCACATGATTACTGCATATAACAGCTGTAGGATCAGTAGAGCCATTCAGGGAAGTTAAAGGGACATACATTAAGTTACTTATTTTGTGTCTACTGACGCCCCTGGTGTAGTTTACTATTGCTGAAGCATTATGACAACTGCGTCACAATGTTTGGGATTAGCTGAGCTGGGCTTGAGTCATTGATAAGTCATTGTCTCAATGCAGCCTTACAGTGCTGTGAAAGGATCCAGGATCCCAAATGATTTGGGTGGATCCATCCTCCTTATAAAACATGCTTTGTTTCCAAAATTTATCGAAATTGTCAACAGAAGTTACACCCATTGAGCTGCAATAATCTCGTAGCCAGTTGTGAAGAGAAAGAATCCTGCTAAGATATGATGGGTATTTTGTTCATGTTTAGGAGAGAGTCAATCGTCTCTAAAATCCAGTTTCAACTTTTCAGAATTGCCCTTCATAATGTCATCAAAACTCACATAGACTACGATAGAATCTATTTCCATGTCCTGGCGTAGTACATTCGGGAGTAGCTCTGGGATAAGACATTGTTTTTGCAACAGGAATGGTCACATTTCTTACCATGGAGCTTACCACAGCTGACAAGTAGGACGAGGAAATCCGGCCACTGCCACGCTTCTCATGATTCGGAGAACCCTTTATGGACAGGCGAGAGGCAGGATAACTTGAGCCCGTTGCCCCCGGCGCCTGTGGCAGGCCTCTGACAGATGGAGAAGCCCTGCTTAATCCAAAGCAGGGACGGAAGGTTGTCGACATCGACTTCGAATGCGTAGTTGTAGGCGCTATGGCCACGGACACAGGCACCCCCACAATGAAGGTGCAGGAAGATAAGGCTCCAAGACAGTGAAACTATTTGTTGTTTGTATCCTCTCCGGGCCTCTTATAGGGAGTGTAGATCGCTTTGCGGGAAGTCGCTGTCTTCGGCTTCCACGGCTCGTGACATGCAACCATCGTTGATTGTCTTGCTCATCTTGCTGTGCTCCTTCGACTCCACTATGAGATGGGGGAGCTCCTGGAAACACCGGACAGTCAAATAACAACAAACAACAAGGCAGAGTTGCATCCAACAAGTGTGAAGGCCGTCCAGTCACCGGTGTAGAAAATGCAAACATTCCACTCTGCGTTTTCTCCAGTTTCTTACGTAGGCTGGAGACCTGCGTGATCAATGAAGCCACCTCCAGCCTATAATCCCCAGCAAGTAAGATATTGCCGCATTGGAACTCTGAGTGGTCCTGTTTTTCCAGAAACAGTGCATAATAGATACAGCTCTTAAACTTCTTGTGACTCCCAAACCCGCATGCGGGAGTGTAAACTATCGCCTGAAGCTAATTAGCATAACGCAACGGACATAAATATCCCTAGAAAATATTCCTATTCATGAAAATCACAAATGAAATATATTGAGACACAGCTTAGCCTTTTGTTAATCACCCTGTCATCTCAGATTTTCAAAATATGCTTTACAGCCAAAGCTAGACAAGCAATTGTGTAAATTTATCGATAGCCTAGCATAGCATTTTGCCCAGCTACCAGCAGGTAACTTGGTCACGGAAATCAGAAAAGCAATCAAATTAAATCGTTTACCTTTGAAGAGCTTCGCATGTTTTCACTCACAAGACTCCCAGGTAGATAGCCAAAGTTCATTTTTTTCCCAAAAGATTATTTTTGAAATAGCTCCGTTTGTTCTTCACGTTTGGCTGAGAAATCGCCCGGAAATTGCAGTCACGAAAACGGCGAAAAATATTCAAAATTAGCTCCATAATATCGACAGAAACATGGAAAACGTTGTTTATAATCAATCCTCAAGGTGTTTTTCTAATATCTATTCGATAATATATCCATAGGGACAATTCGTTTTTCAGTAGGACCGATTGGAGTAATGGCTACCTCTGTAACTTTAGTTTAGTTTACTTTAGTTTTAGAAACTTCAGAGTGTTTTCTATCCAGATCTACTAATAATATGCGTATCTTATCTTCTGGGGATGAGTAGCAGGCAGTTGAAATTGGGCATTCTTTCCATCCAAAATTCCAAATGCTGCCCCCTATCCTAGAGAAGTTGCTATTTCTGAGTAATGTTGACTACCCAATATGGCGGGTATCTTTTCAGCTGCTTTGTTGTCTAAAGGCTGTACTCAGATTATTGCAACGTCTGCTTTCTCCGTAAAGTTTTTTGGAAATCTGACACAGAGGTTGCATTAAGGAGATTTTATCTAAAATTCCATATATAATAGTCTTATCTTTATCAATGTTTATTATGAGTATTTCTGTCAATTGATGTGGCTCTCTGCCCAATCACAGCATGTTTTAGAACTACTGAACGTAACGCGCCAATGTAAACTCCGATCTTTTAAACATAAATATGAACTTTATCAAACAAAACATACATGTATTGTGTAACATGAAGTCCTATGAGTGTCATCTGATGAAGATCATCAAAGGTTAGTGATTCATTTTTATCTCTTTCTGCTTTTTGTGACTCCTCTCTTTGCCTGGAAAAATGGCTGTATTTTTCTGTAGCTTGGTGGTGACCTAACATAATTGTTTGTGGTGCTTTCGCTGTAAATCCTTTTATAAATCAGACACTGTGGCTGGATTAATGAGAATTTTAGCTTTAAAATGGTGTAAAATACTTGTATGCTTGAGGAATTTTAATTATGAGATTTTTGTTGTTTTGAATGTGGCGCTCTGCACTTTCACTGGCTGTTGTGGGGGTTCCGCTAGTCCTAGACAGTCCTAGATAGGTTAAAGCAATAGGTTTCCATAATAAGAGCCTGGGAGCTGAAAAATAAAATTCTGGTCTAATTTTCTTCTGATTTTCGCCTGCCGTATCAATTCTGTTATAGTTTCAGACATTCTTTTAACAGTTTTAGAAACTGAATCAGAGTGTTTTCTATCCAATGTTTCCAATTATATGCATATCCTGGTTTCTGGGAATGAGTAACAGGCAGTTTACTTTGGGCACGTCAGTCAGGCCAGAAATTCAGGAAACTGGTTCCTAGCCCTAAGAAGTGGGGTTCCGGGATAAGAAATTGCGGTTCTTGCTGTTAAAAGCTAACTGAGTCGCGTAATCCACGTAAAAACAAGTTTTGTATTCATATTTAATAAATATTGTTTTCAAACAAAATGGCCAGGCCTTGCTTAATTTGGGAGGTCCAGCTGGATCTTTTAACTGCTCTCCCAAGCCACCTGCCAACACAGCCGAAAGTACACACTGAACTCAAAACAGGCTATCTATTGTTCCACAGGAAGGTTATCTCTAATCCAAACAACAGATGACTTAAACACAAGAGCAGTAGACCAGGCCTTGACTCTAGCAGACTCTAATTTAATATCGGTCCCAATGCTCAATCCCTCTGTCTTACTCCTTCAAATTACAAAAATGTTGCATTATTGGACTGGTAACTGATTGATATCATTCACTTTGTTACTTTCACTAGTCTCCATAATGTGTTTCCTTCAACTAAAATCATTCTACTCTTTCCAGTAGAAAAAAAAACATTAAATTACTACTCCTAAAACACACGGACCACTCTCAAACAATGTTCTGCTTTTCCCCCTACTGCAAGGGTTAAAACAAAACAAAACAAAAAGTATAACTTTCGCCATATTGGAAGGCATGGTTTTCATTTTAGTATACCTTCAAAGAGTTACTCCAAATTTTCTTCACCAATCTCTATTGGATATTCACTTTTTGCTTCAATATTGATATGTAATGCTTTGGAGGGATCATGAGTTGCACCGTCTTAGTCCCAAGTAGAAATTGCACTTGGTCCGTAATAAGTTTGGCACCTGAGATAACAGGGTAACAAATGCAGTATCTATTTTGCCTACTCAAGAATTGGTTCAGAACGTCATCATTTGGGATATAAAAACAAACTTGGGAGCACAATAAATTGTAGCCTTTTAAGTTTAGTTGACAGAAAAGCATGTTCATCATTCATTGGTTATATTTCACAAGGTATGGGCTTATTTCAAAATGTATTACCAGGGTGGAGGAAAAAAATGATTTAGTTCTGTCTAGGGGGAAGTCAAGTCCTGTACGATGTTTAACCTTATCATACAAATGATCCATAAAGGGACCACTCTAAACATTTCTCAGAATACTATTTTCACCACTCACATCTATGTGTGGGTGTGTCAGTTGTATATTATTGTTTTTCTATTCATGCTTCTCATGATCATCATAATAACCGATAATACTCAATATTATGTTACTTTATCTCTAGTAACCCATATCGCCATGCACAATAATGTTATACATCAAACGTCAACGGTGGTGTTGGACAGACCCTAGATAATGTTACAGATTTTTTTAAATTTTGGTTGGGGCAGAACTGGTTGGGGCATTCATTCTCCTCTTTCACATTTTCGCTTGTCCCCTGACAGCTCTCATTCACTAAATACTTAATAGCTCAATTTCAATCCTCTTATTATCCACATTTCAATCTCTTAACATCCAAATTTCAATTAATAATTTTATTATCCAAATTCCAATGAGTTTAACACCCAAATTTCAATTAATCAGCTTAACATGTAATTTCTACACTGACACAACTCTCACACCGGGGCTAAACCCCTGTTCAGTTAGTCAAGCAGAGGATACATTCAAATACATTCACTTGGTACTATTCCCAAACTCACTCAGTAATCTCCCATATCACTCGTCGTTACCTTATATGCATTACCTCCTATGCATACATATGTGTCTTCTGTGGTTATTCTATAGTCTCCATAGTTGCCATAGACTCTACAGTGTCTATACTCTCTACAATGTCTATACAGTGGCTTGCAAGAGTATTCACCCCCTTGGCATTTTTCCTATTTTGTTGCCTTAAGATCTAGAATTAAAATGGAATTTTGCGTGTATTATTTGATTCACATAACATGCCTACCACAATATTTTTTATTGTGAAACAAACAAGAAATAACACAAAAAAACTGAAAACGTGAGCGTGCATAACTATTCACCCCCCCCAAAGTCAATACTTTATAGAGTAACCTTTTCAGAAATTACAGCTGCAGGTCTCTATAAGCTTGGCACATCTAGCCACTGGGATTTTTGCCATTCTTCAAGGCAAAACTGCTCCAGCTCCTTCAAGTTAGATGGGCTCCGCTGGTGTACAACAATCTTTAAGTCATACCACAGACTCTCAATTGGATTGAGTGTGACTTGCATTGGGTGGAGGTAAGTCATTTTTCATAGTTAGGGCTGAAGCAGCTGGTTGCTAGTCTCATGCAGGCCATACAGTAGTCATCAGTCATAGTAGATCTGTACTTGTATTTATTTTTTATTTTACTAGGCAAGTCAGTTAAGAACAAATTCTTATTTTCAATGACAGCCTAGGAACAGTGGGTTAACTGCCTGTTCAGGGGGAGAACGACAGATTTGTACCTTGTCAGCTCGGGGATTCAAACTTGCAACCTTTCGGTTACTAGTCCAACGCTCTAACCACTAGGCTACCCTGCCACTTGGACTTTATTATCTTCATGTGAGAAAATGCAGACTCACAGAAGTAGGTTGATCCAAAAAGTGCTCATAAGTTGAGAGCACATCTTATGTTGGGATACTTCCCCTCTAGTAGTAGCTCCCAGAACTCTTCCTTCAGCTCAGTGGTTCCCCTGGATATCTGCTGAATGTCATTTTGAAGGGTGAGAATTTCAGTTTGTGCTAAGGTTGTGTCCAAATGAAAAAGTGATCCCATTTGGTAGGCAATGACTTCCGCATTTATGTCTGTGCCAAACGAAAAGCACATATAGGATCAAGTGATGCAAAGTCAGTGAAACGACTGTCAAACTCAGATAAGATGCTCTGGACTTGCTCCACGTAACGTGCACTGTCGAGCTGTGCTGTAACCTTGCCCTGACGAGCAGTTGTAGGTGCATTTAAAGTGTACACAGAGCTGATCACGACGATTACATGTTTGCCTTTTCCTTGCAGCTCTACATTCAATTCATTATTAAGCATGTAAGTTAGGTCAGTGAGAAAAGCTAAATCCAGGAGCCACTGTGTGTCCTCCAGCTGTACATATCCTGCATGTTTGAAGACCTTGAGCAAGTCCTTGATTTCAGGCAACAACTCGCTTAATCTCCCTAAAAATGTACATCGGCTAAGCCACCGCACATCCATGTGCAGCAGCAGGTTTATGTGCTACGCTTCAGTCTCTTCTAAGTGAGCACAAAATAGACTCCGCTGTAGGCTTCTTGCTCGAATCGAACACAAAATCTTTATTGCAACATCCATCACCTCTTTCATATGTTTAACATCTTCACGCACAAAGTTTACTGATGAATTACGTAGTGATAACTAAGAAAGTCCGGGAAAGAATAATCTCGTTTGCAAAATGCAACGAACCCACGAATGTGGCCTACCAGATCGGGTGCCCCATCGGTAGTAATGGAGACAAGACATCGAAGATGGCGCCAACGGAGATGGCAGCATTGCGACTAGCTCTTAGGAAACTTTGCAATATATATTTTTTTAATGTATTCTTTTTTACATTATTAGCTCGGGAAATGTTGTGTCATTACATACAGCCGGGAAGAACTATTGGATAATAGAGCGGCGGTAATTCACCAGGACTACCAGCATTACCACCAGGAATACGACTTCCCTGGAGCAGATCCTTTGTTCACTCTCGCACACCACCCACCACTTCAGAGTATATTACTCGCTAATGTTCGGTCTTTGGATAACAAAATTGATGAGCTTAGAGCAAGGATTTCTTTCCAGAAAGACATGTAACACTTTGTTTCATGGAAACATGGCTCTCTCGGGATACTCTGTCAGAGTCGATAAAGGGCGGAGGGGTGTGTTTCATGATTAACGACTCATGGTGTAATTCTAGAAACATACAGTAACTCAAATCCTTTTGTTCACCCAACCTAGAATACCTCACATATTATGTCCCAAGATAATTTTCCTGCGCCATCGCCACGGCCATTTACAACACACCACAAGCTGTTAGCTTGACGGCCCTCAAAAAACTTCACTGGACTTTATGCAAACTGGAAACCACATATCCTGAGGCTGCATTTATTGTAACTGGGGATTTTAACAAAGCAAATTTGAGGACTAGGCTGCCAAAATTCTATCAACATATTGACTGTACCACTCGCGCTGCTAAGACTCTCGACTATTGCTATTCAAACATCCAGAATGCTTACAAGGCCCTCCCTCATCCGTGGATAGATGGTAGCATTCACGCAAAACTGAAAATGCGAACCACCGCATTTAACAATGGCAAGACAACTGGTAATATGGCAGAATATAAACAGCGTAGTTATTCACTCCGCAAGGCAATCAAACAAGCTATACATCAGTATGGAGATAAAGTGGAGTCGCAATTCAACAGCTCAGACATTAAACATACGTGGCAGGGACTACAGACAATCACGACTACAAAAAAAAAGCCACATTGCCGAGACTGACATCTTGCTTCCGGAAAGGCTAAACACGTTCTTCACACGCTTTGGGGATAACACAGTGTCACCGACGTGGCCCGCTACCATGGACTGTGGGCTCTCCTTCTCAGTGGCCGAAGTGAGTAAAACATTTAAACGTGATAACCCTCGCAAGGCTGCCGGGCCAGATGGCATGCCTAGCCGTGTCCTTAGAGCATGTGCAGACCAGCTGGCTGGTGTGTTTATGGGCATATTCAATCTCTCCCTATCCCAGTCTGCTGTCCCCACATGCTTCAAGATGGCCACCATTGTTCCTGATCCCAAGAAGGCAACTGAAATTAATGACTATCGCCCCGTAGCAATCACCTCTGTCATCATGAAGTGCTTTGAGAGACAAGTCAAGGATCATATCACCTCTACCTTAGCTGCCACCCTAGACCCACTTCAATTTGCTTACCGCCCCAATAGTTCCACAGACGATGCAATCACTATCACTCTGCACACTGCCCTATCAAATCTGAACAAGAGGAATACTCTAAGAATGCTGTTTATTGACAATAGCTCAGTATTCAATGCCATAGTACCCTCCAAGCTCATCATTAAGCTTGAGGCCCTGGGTCTGAACCCCGCCCTGTGCAACTGGGTCCTGTACTTCCTGACGGGCCACCTCCAGGTGGTGAAGGTATGAAACATTACTTCCACTCCGTCGATCCTCAACACTGGGGCGCCACAAGGGTGTGCGCTCAGGTGGAAAGTTTCAAGTTCCTTGGTGTACACATCACTGACAAACTGAAATGGACCACCCACACAGACAGTGTGGTGGAGAAGGCACAACAGAGCCTCTTCAACCTCAGGAGGCTAAAGAAATTTGGCTTGTCACCTAAAACACTCAACATTTTACAGATGCACACTTTAAGAAAAATGTAACCTTTATTTAACTAGGCAAGCCAGTTAAGAACAAATTCTTATTTACAATGATGACCTACTGGGGAACAGTGGGTTAACTGCCTTGTTCAGGGAAGAACGACAGATTTTTACCTTGTCAGCTCTCTGATTTGATCCAGCAACCTTTTGGTTTCTGGCCCAATGCTCTTACCACTAGGCTCCCTGCCGCCCCTAGTTGAAGCATCCTGTTGGGCTGTATCACCACCTGGTATGGAAACTGCAAGGCTTTCCAAAGGATGGTGTGTTCTGCCCAACACATTACCGGGAGCAAACTACCCGCCCTCCAGGACACCTACAGCACCCGATGTCACAGGAAGGCCAAAAAGATAATCAAGGACCTTAACCACCCGAGCCACTGCCTGTTCACCCCGCTTTCATCCAGAAGGCAAGGTCAGTACAGGTGTAGCAAAGCTGTGACCGAGAGACTGAAAAAAAGCTTATATCTCAAGTCCACCATACTGTCAAACAGCCATCACTAGCACATTAGAGGCTGCTGTCTATAGGAATAGACTAGAAAACACTGGCCACTTTAAGGAATGGAACACTAGTCACTTTAATAAAGTTTACATATCTGGCATTACTCATCTCATATGTATATACTGTTTTATATACGATTCTATGGTATTTTAGTCACAATAATATTTACATATCTTGCATTAGTCATTACTCATCTCATATGTATATACTGTTTTATATACTATTCTACGGTATCTCATTCACTTAATAATGTTTACATATCTTGCATTGCTCATCTCATATGTATATACCGTAATCTATACTATTCTACTGTATCTAAGTCCGTTCTGCTCTGACATTGCTCGTCCATATGTATATAGTCTTAATTCATTCCTACTTATATTTGTGTGTATTGGGAATACACTACCTGGTAAAAGTTTTACCAGTTCACCTACTTTCTTTATTTGTACTATTTCTACATTGTAGATTAATAGTGAAGACACCACAACTATGAAATAACACATATGGAATCATATAGTAACCAAAAAAAGTGTTCAATAAATCAAAATGTATTTTATATTTGAGATTCTTCAAATAGCAACCCTTTGACTTGATGACATATTTGCACACTCTTGGCATTTTCTCAATCAGGTTCACCTGGAATGCTTTTCTAGCAGTCTTGAAGGAGTTCCCACATATGCTGAACACTTGTTGGCTGCTTTCCCTTCACTCTGCGGTCCAACTCATCCCAAACCATCTCAACTTGGTTGAGGTCAGGGGATTGTGGAGGCCAAGTCATCTGATGCAGCACTACATCACTCTCTTTCTTGGTAAAATAGGCCTTACACAGCCTGGAGGTGTGTTGGGTCATTGTCCTGTTAAAAACCAATGATAGTCCCACTAAGCCCAAACCAGATGTGATGGCGTATCGCTGCAGAATGCTGCGGTAGCCATGCTGGTTAAGTATGCCTTGAATTCTAAATAAATCACAGACAGTGTCAGCAGCAAAGCACCTCCACACCATAACACCTCCTCCATGCTTACGGTGAGAAATACACATGTGGAGATCATCTGTTCACCCACACCGCATCTCACAAAGACACGGAGGTTGGAACCAAAAATCTCCAATTTGGACTCCAGACCAAAGGACAGATTTCCACCGGTCTAATGTCCATTGCTCGTGTTTCTTGGCCCAAGCAAGTGTTTCATTCTTATTGATGTCCTTTATTAGTGTTTTCTTTGCAGAAATTCAACCAATGAAGGTCTGATTTATGCAGTCCCCTCTGAACAGTTGATGTTGAGATGTGTCTGTTTCTTGAACTCTGAAGAGTTTACCTGGGCTACAATTTCTGACGCTGGTAACTCTAATGAACTTATCCTCTGCAGCTGATGTAGCTCTGGGTCTTCCATTCCTGTGGAGGTCCTCATGAGAGCCAGTTTCATCATAGAGGTTGATGATTTTTGCAACTGCACTTGAAGAAACTTCTTCAAAGTTCTTGAAATTTTCCGGATTGGCTAACCTTCATGTCTTAAAGTAATGATGGACTGTTATTTCTCTTTGCTTATTTGAGCAGTTCTTGAAATAATATGGAATTGGTCTTTAACCAAATAGGGCTAGGTCCTGTTTTTTGGTTACTACATGATTCCATATGTAATATCATAGTTTTGATGTCTTCACTATTCTACAATGTAGAAAATAGTACAAATAAAGAAACCCTTGAATGAGTAGGTGCGCTGGAGAGGTTCCAACTCAATGTACACATGTCAATCAGGATCCTTGGGCAGACCCAGCAGTTAAACGGCTATACACACGCAAGTTATATTTGCATGATTTTGCGCAATTAATTAATCATTACCGTGTTTCATGTGGCCGACCAACACTGTTTCATAACATGTGACAGACCAACACATCACGAGACCTTGCAACTGAGATCGGTGGTTTGTTCTCAAAACACGGTCTGGGCATATTGCCAAATTACAGCTACTGATAGGTGTGATTTGTAGTCAGCCACTTGCATGAACACATTGGTTTGTAGAACACTGAAATTAGTTATAAGAAAAGCACAAACATTAATATTCCCATTACTGTCTGCCTGCTGATTTGTGTGGTGCTGAGGTCCCTATACCTTGGAGGAGGGAGGAGACCATGTAAGCATGTGTTAGCTTTATCATATGACCACACCTCATTTCTGTTCGTTGGCAAGCGCTAGTGCTGCTAAATTACGAGTCAGCAATATCTCTCTATACATGAGGAATGCTCTGCTCTCCTTATGAATACAGAGTGCAGTATTGTGAACAAATCCTAGCTCTGTCAAGAGGAACCAAACTCTGCAATCCTTAGGCCCAATTTCGGCTGTACGCATAAGAGCAATGTATGCTTGTCAAACATTTGTATTAGTTTTTTAAAAAGCATAGACATGCTATTTGTATTCTCCAACTACATGTTATGTAATGTTATTGGGAGACAATTCAGCCAGCTGTACAAATCTTTTTAGTGTACGGGAAAAAAAACATGCACCATTCATGTTTCCTTCATTCTCTAGCACTGCTGTTTACCCGCTCTGTTTCAGTGATTCTTTTGACAGGTCTGCATGATGTATGCAGTTCATCTTGTGTTTTTCTCTGCCCTTTCTTTAGAGAGAGAGAGAGAAAGATATGGGAATACAGTAGACTAGCCAGTCTGGGTGCACTCAGAATCTCAATCATGGCCAGATACAGCTTGAGGATGAGGGGGATGGGCTGTAAATCTGCATGGACCTGAGAAAGGGCTAATCGATTTCAAGAGTGATGAGCGTGTTCAGCGGACTGGAATCCCCCAGCACTCCTTTTTATTCAGGCTTGTTTGAAGATTCAACTCAGAAAGTGAGGCGAGAGTTAGTCCAGTGGGGTTTGGATGTTCTGATGAAGAGTAGGTTGTTTAGTAGCTAACTTCTAAATGGTGTACATTAATTATGATTTTATACTACTTCTCCTTAAAAGAAGGTGTTTTATAAACTACAAAAAATGGTTTTAAGGAGACCTTTGCATGGCAATCAAGTAATATTATTCTCTCCTTCTCACCCACTCGCTTTTTTTCTATTGCTCCCCCCACCCCCATTCAATTGCTACACCTGTCAGGAGTCTGCACTAATGCCCAACCGTTCAACAAAACCAGAAATTCCAGAGTACATTATCCCTTCAATATCTATGAGTCCTTATTCAGCATTTCTACTGCACATTTAGCAAGCTGGCAGAATACTGTATAGTCCTATTCGGAAAGAGTTAATGGATTTAATGTCATTACAACTATAGCAGTATCAAGGAGGATTTTTTGTACAATGGATGGTTACGGCCATGCATTATGATTGATGAACACACAATATCAGCTAATCCAATCAATGCCAAATAGTCATTGTCAAATAATCATACTGAAGTTACTCTAGTAGCCTACAACAGCACTAATATTTTTACCCATTTCCGTCGAGAGTCCTTTTCACTTTTTCTCTGTGTTAAACCGGCACTATTTTGTGGGCCCAGGCAATTGATTCTCTGAGCATATTGTGGGTGTAATTCGCTGTCTGAGGGAAACAATTGTTTCTTTACCACATTGACAAATGTGAATTCTATTGTGTTTCAGGAAAAATGTGGATAATATGGGTAGGAAATTGTCACAGAGAACCAATATCTTTGATTTCATAGAGAAGCTTCAACGTTATTTAATCAAATCTGAATAATGACTTTCTTCTGGCATGCAAAGATAGTGTAAATAAAGCAGATATTGCTTCTATGTAAGCTTGAAGTCATGTTATGATTGGTATGTGGAAAATTAGGCACATATACACTACCATTCAAAGTTTGAGGTCACTTAGAAATGTCCTTGTTTTTGAAAGAAAAACACATTTTTTGTCCATTAAAATAACATAAAATTGATCAGAAATACAGTGTAGAAATTGTCAATGATGTAAATTACTATTGTAGCTGGATGTTTTAATGGAATATCTACATAGGCATACAGAGGCCCAGTATCAGCAACCATCACTCCTGTGTTCCAATGGCACGTTGTGTTAGCTAATCCAAGTTTATCATTTTAAAGGGCTAATTGAACATTAGAAAACCCTTTTGCAATTATGTTAGCACAGCTGAAAACTGTTGTGCTGATTAAAAAAGCAATAAAACTGTCTTTCTTTAGACTAGTTGAGTATCTGGAGCATCGGCATTTGTGGGTTCGATTATAGGCTCAAAATGAACAGAAACAAATAACTTAATTCTGAAATTTGTTAGTCTATTCTTGTTCTGAGAAATGAAGGCTATTCCATGCGAGAAATTGCCAAGAAACTGAAGATCTCGTACAACGCTGTGTACTACTCCCTACACAGAACGGCACAAACTGGCCCTAACCAGAATAGAAAGCGGAGTGGGAGGTAGCAGTGCACAACTGATCAAGAGGACAAGTACATTAGAGTGTCTAGTTTGAGAAACAGACGCCTCACAAGTCCTCAACTAGCGGCTTCATTAAATAGTACCCACAAAACACAAGTCTCAACGTCAACAGTGACTCCAAGATGCTGGCCTTCTAGGCAGAGTTGCAAAGAAAAAGCCATATCTCAGACTGACCAATAAAAATAAAATATTAAGATGGGCAAAAGAACCCAGACACTGGACAGAGGAACTCTGTCTAGAAGGCCAGCATCCCAGAATAGATTAGTGCTTGTTGTTAGATGGGGATTAAGTTGGCTTTACTTTAGTTATCCATTGTTTAGGAATTTTCAGAATAGCACATCCTTACAAATAGGACAATGCTAAACATGAATAGTACACCCTGTGTGAGGAGAATCGCCTAGGTCATTTGTGCCCCGTGTGAGAATTCTCCCACCACAGTTCAAATCTACCTCCAATTTTATCTTTTTCTTAACCTCTCTTGGGTAGGGTGCAGTATTTTCACATCCGGATGAAAAGCGTGCCCAAAGTAAACTGCCTGTTACTCAGGCCCAGAAGCTAGGATATGCATATAATTGGTAGATTTGGATAGAAAACACTCTTGAAATTATGTCTGTGAGTATAACAGAACTGATATGGCAGCTGAAACCCCGAGGACAAACCATCCCCCCCGAGAGAAATTCAGCCTACCACTGTTTTCAATGGCTGTCACTTTTATTATAAGGCGAAATCCTCCCAGATTGCAGTTCCTAGGGCTTCCACTAGATGTCAACAGTCTTTAGAAAGAGTTTCATGCTGTTTTTCTTTTTTAAATGAGCCAGAAATTGTAGTTTTTCTAGGTGGCTCCCATTTTGGCTGTAGTGTTTCCAAGCGCGTGGAAGAGAGCGCATTCTTTTTTATGAAAGTTAAATATTTATAATTCTGTAGTTTGAAATTCGCGCTCTGCAATTTCACCGGATGTTGGCCAGGTGGGGTTTTTACTATTTTCTACATTGTAGAATAATAGTGAAGACATGAAAACTAGAAAATAACACATATTGAATCATGTAGTAACCAAAAAATGTTAAAAGAATCCAAACATTTTTTAGATTTGAGATTCTTCAAAGTCGCCACCCTTTCCCTTGATGACAGCTTTGCACACTCTTGGCATTCTCTTAACCAGCTTCATGAGGTAGCCATCTGGAATGCATATCAGTTATTAACAGGTATGCCTTCTTAAAAGGTAATTTCTGGAATTGCTTTCCCTCTTAATCCGTTTGAGTCAATCAGTTGTGTTGTGACAAGGGAGGGGTGGTAAACAGAATAAAGCCCTATTTGGTAAAAGACCAAGTCCATGTTATGGCAACAACAGCTTAAATAAGCAAAGAGAATCAACAGTTCATCATTACTTTAGGGCATGAAGGTTAGCCAATCCGGAAAATTTCAGAACTTTGAAAGTTTCTTCAAGTGCAGTTGCAAAAACCATCAACCGCTATGATGAAACTGGATCCCATGAGGACCGCCACAGGAATGGAAGACCCAGAGGTACCTCTGCTGCAGAGGATACGTGCATTAGAGTTACCAGCCTCAGAAGTTGCAGACCAAATAAATGCTTCAGAGTTCAAATAACAGACACATCTCAACATTAACTGTTCAGGTTGAATCAGGCCTTCATGGTTGAGATGTTAGAAATGTTAGAAAATGTATAAAAAATAAACTGAATTACCTTATTTACCTAAGTATCCTGACCCTTTGCTATGAGACTCAAAATTGAGCTCAGGTGCATCCTGTTTTCATGGATCATGTTGAGATGTTTGTACAACTTGATTGGATTCCACCTGTGGTAAATTCAATTGATTGCACATGATTTGGAAAGGCACACACCTGTCTATATAAGGTTGCACAGTTGACATTGAATGTCAGACGAAAAAGCAAGCCATGAGGCAGAAGAAATTGTCCATTGAGCTCCGAGACAGGATTGTGTCGAGGCATAATCTGGGGAATGGTACCAAAACATTTCTGCAGGATTGAAGGTCCCCAAGAACACTGTCCTCCATCATTCTTAAATGGATGAAGTTTGGAACCATCAAGACTCATCCTAGAGCTGGCCGCCCAGCCAAACTGAGCAACTGGGGAGAAGGGCCTTGGTCATGGATGTGACGAAGAACCAGATGGTCACTCTGACAGAGCTCCAGAGTACCTCTGTGGAGATAGGAGAACCTTCCAGAAGGACAACCATCTCAGCAGCACTTCACCAATCAGAATTTTATGGTAGAGTGATCAGACAGAAGCCACTCCTCTGTAAAAGGAACATGACAGCCCCTTGGAGTTTGCCATGACAGAGGACAAAATGGCACCGGAGGAGATGGCTGCCGTTTTTCATGCTCCCAACCAACTGTGCTATTTTATAAACATTTTTGCATTGTTTGTAACTTATTGTTTTACTTATTTAGTACATAATGTTGCTGCTACCGTTTCTTATGACCGAAAATAACTTCTGGACATCAGAACAGCGATTACTCGCCTTAAACTAGAAGAAGATTTTTTCTTTAACGAATCTGACGTGAAGAAAATACTGCTTTCTTGGGAACGGGCCCAAATCCCCGTCATTTACGTTGAAGAAAAGACGGAGAAAAATCTCAATCATTGGAAAATAAAATGGATGACCTACAATCAAGATTATACTACCAAAGGGACATTAAAACTCGGCCTTGTCTCAGGATGGTAAGTTGGGGGTCGACGACGACCACTGTGATTATTATTATTTGACCTTGCTGGTCATCTATGAACATTTGAACATCTTGGCCATGTTCTGTTATAATCTCCACCCGGCACAGCCAGAAGAGGACTGGCCACACCTCATAGCCTGGTTCCTCTCTAGGTTTCTTCCTAGGTTCTGGCCTTTCTAGGGAGTTTTTCCTAGCCACTGTGCTTCAACATCTGCATTGCTTACTGTTTGGGGTTTTAGGCTGGGTTTCTGTACAGCACTCTGTGACATCAGCTGATGTAGGAAGGGCTTTATAAATACATTTGATTGATTAAAAGTCTGTAATATCTTGTGTTTTTTCCTGGATAATATAGAGCTGGCGGGATTTTCCATCGGCAGGACAGAAGTTACATCTGGTAAGACGAGGGGCGGGGGTGTGTGTCTATTTGTCAATAACAGCTGGTGCCCAATGTCTAATATTAAATACTGCACTCAACCAGCTGTATAAGGGCATAAGCAAACAAGAAAATGCTCATCCAGAAGAGGCGCTCCTAGTGGCCAGTGACTTTAATTCAGGCAGACTTAAATGCGTCTGTAGCCATGAAGTGCTTTGAAAGGCTGGTCATGGCTCACATAAACAGCATCATCCCGGAAACCCTAGACCCACTCCAATTCGCATACCGCCCCAACAGATCCACAGATGACACAATCTCAATCGCACTCCACACCTGCTCGAAAGGAACACCTACAGTATATGAGAATGCTCTACATTGACAACAGTTCAGCGTTCAACACCATAGTGCCTATGAACCTCATCACTAAGCTAAGGATCCTGGATGGCAACTGGATCCTGGACTTCTTGATGGGTCGCCCTCTGGTTGCAAGGGTAGGCAACAACATGTCTGCCACGCTGATCCTCAACACTGGGGCCCCTCAGGGGTGTGTGCTTAGTCCCCTCCTGTATTCCCTGTTCACTCATGGCTGCATGGCCAAACACAACTAACACCATCATTAAGTTGGCTGACAACACAACAGTGGTTGGCGTGATCAGCGACAACAATGAAACAACCTATAGGGAGGAGGTCAGAGACCTGGCAGTGTGGTGCCAGGACAAAAACCTCTCCCTCAATGTGAGCAAGACAAAGGAGCTGATCGTGGACTACAGGAAAAGGCGGGCCGACCAGGCTCCCATTAACATCGACGGGGCTGTAGTGGAGCCGGGTCGAGAGTTTCAAGTTCTTTGGTATCCACATCACCAACAAACTTTCATGGTCCAAACACATCAACACAGTCATGAAGAGGGCACGACAACACCTTTTCCCCCTCAGGAGACTGAAAAGATTTGGTATTATTCTGCAGATCCTCAAAAAGTTATACAGCTGCACCATCGAGAGCATCCCGACCTAATGCATCACCGCCTGGTATGGCAAATGCTTGGCATCTGACCGTAACACGCTACAGACGGTAGTGCGTACGGCCCTGTACATCACTAGAGCGGATGTCATAAGGTGAATGCACCAATTTGTAAGTCGCTCTGGATAAGAGCGTCTGCTAAATGACTTAAATGTAAAATGTAAATGTAGAGCCAAGCTTCCTGCTATCCAGGACCTATATGCTCTCTGCTACCGCATGGCAAGCGGTACCGGAGCGCCAAGTCTAGGACCAACCTGTACCCCCACACATTGACTCTGTTCCCCTGTATATAGCCTCGTTATGGTTATTTTATTTTGTTACTTTTTATTTCTTTTTTATTCTTGAACTGCACTGTTGGTTAAGGGCTTGTAAGTAAGCATTTCATAGTAAGGTCTAAACCTGTTGTATTCAGGACATGTGACAATTAAAGTTTATTTTGACTTGAACAGGCACCTAAAGGACTCTCAGACCATGAGAAACAAGATTCTCTGGTCTGAGGAAACCAAGACTGAACTCTTTGACCTGAATGCCAAGTGTCACGTCTGGAGGAAACCTGGCACCATCCCTACGGTGAAGCATGGAGGTGGCAGCATCATGCTATGGGGATGTTTTTCAGCTGCAGAGACTGGGATCGAGGCAACGATGAATCGAGTCAGGATCGAGGCAACGATGAACGGAGCAAAGTACAGAGAGATCCTTGATGAAAACCTGCCCAGAGCACTTAGGACCTCAGATTGGGGTGAAGGTTCACCTTCCAAAAGGACAACCACCCTAAGCACACAGCCAATACAATGCAGGAGTGGCTTCGGGACATGTCCTTGGGTGGCCTAGCCAGAGCCTTGACCTGAAAATAGCTGCTCCCCATCCAACCTAACAGAGCTTCAGAAGAATAGGAAAAACTCCCCAAATACGGGTGTGCCAAGCTTGTAGTTGCATACCCAAGAAGACTCAAGGCTGTAGTCAATGTCAAAGGTACTTCAACAAAGTACAGAGTAAAGGGTCTGAAAACTTATGTAAATGTGATATTTCAGATATTTTTTTATACAGTTTCTAAAAAACAGTTTTTGCTTTGTCATTATGGGGTATTGTGTGTAGTTTGATGGTGACACGTTTGCGCCATAACGAGCAGCCTGGTGACCAAGAGACTGGAGAGGGTGCACGCACACATGACAGTATGTGATCAACAGAGAGATACAGTGCCTTGCGAAAGTATTCGGCCCCCTTGAACTTTGCAACCTTTTGTCACATTTCAGGCTTCAAACATAAAGATATAAAACTGTATTTTTTTGTGAAGAATCAACAACAAGTGGGACACAATCATGAAGTGGAACGACATTTATTGGATATTTCAAACTTTTTTAACAAATCAAAAACTGAAAAATTGGGTGTGCAAAATTATTCAGCCCCCTTAAGTTAATACTTTGTAGCGCCACCTTTGGCTGCGATTACAGCTGTAAGTCGCTTGGGGTATGTCTCTATCAGTTTTGCACATCGAGAGACTGAAATTTTTTCCCATTCCTCCTTGCAAAACAGCTCGAGCTCAGTGAGGTTGGATGGAGAGCATTTGTGAACAGCAGTTTTCAGTTCTTTCCACAGATTCTCGATTGGATTCAGGTCTGGACTTTGACTTGGCCATTCTAACACCTGGATATGTTTATTTTTGAACCATTCCATTGTAGATTTTGCTTTATGTTTTGGATCATTGTCTTGTTGGAAGACAAATCCCCGTCCCAGTCTCAGGTCTTTTGCAGGTTTTCTTCCAGAATGGTCCTGGACTTTTGCAGGTTGTCTTCCAGAATGGTCCTGTATTTGGCTCCATCCATCTTCCCATCAATTTTAACCATCTTCCCTGTCCTTGCTGAAGAAAAGCAGGCCCAAACCATGATGCTGCCACCACCATGTTTGACAGTGGGGATTGTGTGTTCAGGGTGATGAGATGTGTTGCTTTTACGCCAAACATAACGTTTTGCATTGTTGCCAAAAAGTTCAATTTTGTTTTCATCTGACCAGAGCACCTTCTTCCACATGTTTGGTGTGTCTCCCAGGTGGCTTGTGGCAAACTTTAAACAACACTTTTTATGGATATCTTTAAGAAATGGCTTTCTTCTTGCCACTCTTCCATAAAGGCCAGATTTGTGCAATATACGACTGATTGTTGTCCTATGGACAGAGTCTCCCACCTCAGCTGTAGATCTCTGCAGTTCATCCAGAGTGATCATGGGCCTCTTGGCTGCATCTCTCATCAGTCTTCTCCTTGTAAGAGCTGAAAGTTTAGAGGGACGGCCAGGTCTTGGTAGATTTGCAGTGGTCTAATACTCCTTCCATTTAAATATTATCGCTTGCATAGTGCTCCTTGGGATGTTTAAAGCTTGGGAAATCTTGTTGTATCCAAATCCGGCTTTAAACTTCTTCACAACAGTATCTCGGACCTGCCTGGTGTGTTCCTTGTTCTTCATGATGCTCTCTGCGCTTTTAACAGACCTCTGAGACTATCACAGAGCAGGTGCATTTATACGGAGACTTGATTACACACAGGTGGATTGTATTTATCATCATTAGTCATTTAGGTCAACATTGGATCATTCAGAGATCCTCACTGAACTTCTGGAGAGAGTTTGCTGCACTGAAAGTAAAGGGGCTGAATAATTTTGCACGCCCAATTTTTCAGTTTTTGAATTATTAAAAAAGTTTGAAATATCCAATAAATGTCGTTCCACATCATGATTGTGTCCCACTTGTTGTTGATTCTTCACAAAACAATACAGTTTTATATCTTTATGTTTGAAGCCTGAAATGTGGCAAAAGGTCGCAAAGTTCAAGGGGGCCGAATACTTTCGCAAGGCACTGTATATTTTCTTGGTGATTTAAATATTGACTGGCTTTCATCAAGCTGCCTACTCAAGAGAAAGCGTCAAACTGTAACCTGGTTCAGGTTATCAGTCAACCTACCAAGGTAGTTACAAACAGCACAGGAAATCATCAACATGTATTGATCACATATTTACCAATGCTGTAGAAAATGTATATAGATCAGTATCCAAATCCATCGGATGTTGTGATCAAAATATAGTAGCCATATCAAGGAAAACCAAAGTTATAGTGCACAGCACAGGAATGATATGTATTGTAGATATGCAGTGGTGCAATAATGTTATGATGTACTGTTTTATGTTTTGTTGTATATGAAATGCAAGTGCCATAATGTGTTTGGACCCCAGGAAGAGTAGCTGCTGCAAGGCAGCACCTAAATACAAATACAAAAATAACAGGTCATACAATACGTTTTGTAGTGATTTGTAGTAAAATTGAGCAAGTTGGGGTCACTAAACTGCTTGGAGTAACCCTGAATTGTAAACTGTCATGGTCAAAACATATTGATACAACAGTAGCTAAAATGGGGAGAAGTCCCAAAATAAAACACTGCTCTGCCTTAACAACACTATCAACAAGGCAGGTCCTGCAGGCCCTAATTTTGTCACACCTGGACTACTGTTCAGTCATGTGGTCAGGAGGAAAAAGGAGGAAAATTGCAATTGGCTCAGAACAGGGCAGCACGGCTGGCCTTTAGATGTGCACAGAGAGTTAACATTAATCATATGCATGTCTATCTCTCCTGGCTCAAACTGGCTCTCACTTCTTGTATTTGTGAGAGGTATTGACATGTTGAATGCACCGAGCTGTCTGTTTTGCACTACTGGCACACAGCTCGAAAACCCATGTATACCCCACAAAACATGCCACCATAGGTCTTTTTACAGTCCCCCAGACTATGGGAGGCGCACAATAGTACATAGAGCCATGATTACATGGAACTCTATTCCACATTAAGTAACTCATGCAAGCTGTACAAATAGATTTGAAAAAACTAATACAAATACACCTTATGGAACAATGGAGACTGTGAAGCAACAAAAACTTAGGCACAGACATGCATACACACACACACGATAACATACACACTATACACACACGTACATATGGATTTTGGATTATAGATATGTGGTAGTAGAGTAGGGACATGAGTGCGCACACTTAATGTGTTGTGAAATCTGTCGTGAATGTATTGTAATGTAATGTTTTAACATTTTTATGTCTGCGTTAATTTTGCTGAACACTAGGAAGAGTAGCTGCTGCCTTGGCAGCAGGTAATGGGGATCCATAATAAATACAAATACATCTAGAACGCCGCTTGACGCTGCTTATTAGCATCTTTATAGCTAATTCACATTTTTAAGCGGCTAGCTGTCCGGCTGTTGTTGTATACACAACTTCTTGAATTACGGTTGGTTCTCATTTGTGAGGTTGACAACAATAGCAAAAAACATTAGTAATAGAAAACTTCTTTATGTCCTTGAAACTACTGTATTTTGGATTATGATATGGTAAGAAGCAGTACTAAGCCAGTTTAGGTTTTCTAAGCAGTGTTTAAAAAAAACATGAACAAATCAAATATGACTAAATATTACATTTAAAACATCAACCAACCACTCTGCTGTCCTTCTGAAGTTGGCTGTAGAGTTTTGCCATTTTTGATTACCACCCACATGTTCAACAATAACAACCAAGTTATTATTACTAATATGTATATCGGTATGTGAGACTGACTGAATATGACAGTTCTTCACGCCAAAGCAGAGACTCTAATGTAGAGAGCTGTGCTGGGAGAATCAGAAGAGAAAAATATAATTTGAACAAACACCCATGTTGGCTCTGCTCAGAGGCACAGAGGGGCAGCACAATATATATGCTAATATGGTTTGTATCTGCAGACGAGAATGAGAAAGTTTTGGATGAAAGTGGGCACAGGAACTGTCTTAGGGATGCTGATATGGCACTTTAAAACAAGCTATCTAGAACCTAAAAGGGTTCTTTGGCTGTCCCCACAGGAGATCCCTTTGAATAACTTATTTTGGTTGCATGTAGAACCCTTTCTACAGAGGGTTCTAGGTGGAACCCAAAATAGTTTTACCTGGAACAAAAAAAGGTTATCCTATGGGGCCAGCCGTTGAACCCTTTTGGAACCCTTTTTTCTAAGAGTGTTACCTTTTGGAATCATGTGTTTAGAATCATACATTGAAAGCCTGCAGGAGGCTGTATTTTCTCTTTCCTTTGCCCTTTCCTCGTCATGTCATACAGAACCAGAATTGTAAATCATCTCAGCTTGCATCAATCGCCTTTCTTTCACACCGGTCATCTCTCTTGCAGTGCAAATGTAGACAGGGGAATCATGACTGAAAGGATCCAATGGTCAGATCTGGGGTGTAGCAGTCTGTCAGAAACACCAGTGACCAGCAAGCAGATGGGATTAAGGGTTTATCATTGTCCAAACATAAGCGTAGGCACAGCAGTGTTCTAAAATATTGGACCGTTGGCTTTCAAATCTTACTGCTGGCAATGTCATAAGAATCTATGCAGGCGGCACAAGCCCTGCACTTTTAAAATGGCTGTGTACTGTACCAACGGGAATTTGCATAGGTTTAGAGTGCAACCATAAGAGGAAAGATCTGACAAAAATTGGTGACCATATTTTATCTCAAAACCAGATGTTCAAATCTCTTATTCCCCAACATGGGGACAATTGAGGCTTTTTGGTTTGGTGTCCAACCTGAGATTGGAAGCTTGGGGTTTCGATCCCGGGTTGAGTAATACCGAAGACTCCAAGAAAGGGACCTGATGTCTCTGCTTGGCACACAGCATTAAAGAGATGGATTAGGGGGAAAGGCTCTGTGATAGACTAACATCCTGTCCAGGCAGTGTTGCTACAGAGATGACTGGTCTGGCACTGACAAAGCTAACTTGTCCAAGGCTTACTTACTTACCCGGTTTTGTGTTTAGACATAATTTTTGTGTTTCCAGAAACATATCTTTACCTGGGTGTATTCTATCTGGTTATCTGACATAATTTTGCATCAACAATAACAACACATCAACCAGAACTTTTGTTTAACCTGCTTGCCTGCTACCTCTAAATCAAAAGATTCATGTCAATATGGATCAGGTATGACTTGTACTGTCTGAGGATAATATATAATATCCTCCCCAAATGTCTTACATACGGTATATGGTGTCCATGGTATTTTAGCGTGACTGATGTAGCAGATTTGATTTAGGGAGCTGATTGAGACGGCAAGCTGAACTGGAGGGCATCCACATGACACTTTTCCCTCCTCTCCTCCCACTGTACACCACGCCTCTCATCCTTGAAAGGGGTTTTAGAGGTAAGGGATATTCTTTATGAAATGTGTGACCCTGCATGATGGAGTCTGTAAGATATACATTGAAACCCACAGTGGAGGCCCTACATATTTCTGTGGGAGTGCAAGATGCATAGCCTATTTGCAGGGAGTAGTTTGAGTCAAGGTGTTTCTCGTCTTTGCTTTCATACACATAATAGCAGGAAATATACTAGTAGGCATATTATCTTTTTGTTAAAAGGACTTTTTGAAACAAGGTAGCCTATTCACAACCAATGTAAATTCAATTTCAGCTAATTCAAAAAATACAATTACAATACTTTGTATGTACATTTGTGGAGACATTCTGAAAAACTGTTAGTTTCTGTCAATTGCTCTGTGACATCACTGGGGGGACAACTCGCTAAACTGGTGGCATAGGAATCGATGCGACTGAGTGCACTGGAACCTTGCACACATGGTTAGCATTTTAGATCATTCTATGAAATAATTTTGGAACAAAATGTTCTAAAACAATAGCCCAGTAGCCAATTACATCACAACATTTTGGATAATTTACAGATGTCCATGTCCTACGATAGAGTGATAAATAGATGATGAGGTGATTTGCAAGGTGTAGGCATATTCATCACTGAAATGTGCCGATCATAACAGCTGTAATATCATAATAATAATACAGTCATTTTGTAATATAACATATGAGACGCAGGAATGGATTGATCAGGGGATGTTCATTCAACAAACAACCCATCCACTGTCCAACTCAAGGCCTATCCAGGGGAGTAGCGTAGCCTACCCATATGGCTACTGACTGAGAATGTACAGTCAGAACGTTTGAATGACAGTGAGGGGCAGTTTTTTGCAACTAATGCCGGTTTGCCTGAGGCTGATGCCGTGCAGGTGTTTGTATACATGCAGATACACACACACTCTCATTCAAATAAACGCATACAAGAACACACACACACACATGTAATAGTGCCAGACATGCACACAAACATATACAGTTGGCATTGCTGTTATGATTTTAATTGTCCTTGATGTTCTTGTTTAAAAAAAAAATGTTTTTAAATTTTGCATTGTTGTTTGCTGTTTTCTTCTGTCTTTCTTTTTTCTCTTCAGTTCATTCTCTTGGTGTGTTGGTCCATTGGAGGGTTCTTGAGGGTGGGGAATGGAATAAATTGTTGTTGTTTTTTCCTTGGCTGTGGCAGGGGTCTCGAATGGTTGAGGGACAGCTATTGGTGAACTGTGGGGGGGGGATCT
This sequence comes from Oncorhynchus nerka, assembly GCF_034236695.1. Taxonomy (NCBI): domain Eukaryota; kingdom Metazoa; phylum Chordata; class Actinopteri; order Salmoniformes; family Salmonidae; genus Oncorhynchus; species Oncorhynchus nerka. The sequence goes on along the minus strand of NW_027040324.1, from coordinate 48,891 downwards.
TGGAGGGTTCGGGTTCACGTTTTTTAGCCTTGAGCAGGGCATTGACCCTGGATGATTCTGTGTGTTGCTCTGAATGGGAGTCTGTTGGATGACTGCAAGTATATTGTATGTTTAGGATATTCAATTTAAAAAAATATATAGGTCTGAATGCTCCAGTAGCTGTATTTTTCTTTCTAGAATCAGATACCTATATGAATGAATAGGCAGGTCCATCTAAATCATGGTATTAGGCAACTGGCTATCACTTCAACAAAAATATTCATCCTTTTCCCAGTTATTTCTATGGCATCTGCTATAGTAATATGCTGCAGATCAACTGGTTTCCGAGTGACGTCCATTGATTCAGAACGTCAAGAACGTTCAAAAGCAGTTTTCAAACCGTTGGTATAAAACGAATATAGATTATTTTTAGGGATACAAATAGATTGAAAAACAATACTATGGTGCCTGGTAAAGGGTTTCCTTCTCCATGACACTTTTTCATATACACCCTTTGAATACTAGATTGCCCTTTTAAAGTACATATTTAAACAACAACAAAGCCGTCACCCAGCCACTTTTTGGAGTAAACAGTTGAGGGATGGGTCTGGAGAAGTGCATGCAAAGAATGACCATCCATGGTAATTCAAAATGTATCACGGCTCGGGCTAAGACCCAGGCAAAGAACACAAATCAGAGTCAGGCAGGTACAAGACTGCAGGCAGTATCAGGACGGGCAGAACTGGAAAGACTAGAAAAAGCCAAAACTAGAGCACAGGAAACACAGGAACATGCTGGTTGAACTTGACGGGACAAGACAAACTGGTAACAGGCAAACAAAAAAATGCAGGTTTAAATACACATGAGGTAATGGGAGACACCTGGCGGTGGTTGGAGACCATCACAATACAGGTGAAACAGATCAGGGTGAGAAGAAATTGTAATTTAAACAATGTTTTGAAGCTATAATGTGTTTTATTATTTATTTTTTTACAAGCAATCGAGTAAAGCAAGGTTATAGTTAGGGGGTCTGATGGGGTAAGACAGTGGAACTCAGCTCATGACACATTAATAAGTTATATTATTCATTATAAACAGGGTGGTTTGAGCCCTGAATGCTGATTGGCTGAAATATGTGTTATATCAGAACGTATACCACAGTTATGACAAAAATAAATCCTCATTGAGTGCTTAAGAACAGCCCTTAGCCGTGGGTTATTGGCCATAAACGAACACTTTCTCGGGCCGTATTGCTTAAATAATAAATAGCTATCATAAGTCCAAAAATGTATATATCAATCCCAGATTTCCCCTTTAATTGAATCCGGTTTATATGTTGCGACTCTCTCCATACCAATATAATTTCAAGTTCAGTGTTATCTGCCAGAGTCTGGTTGAGCATATTCTGTCAATGCCCTTACTTTTTATCTCCCTCTCTACTGTCTAAAATGAGACTCTTAACACAGATGATGCTTTTGTACCCATTGCTGAGTGCTTTGATTTCCAATTGTCGTCTTTGACATTTAAATGCTCCAGCCGGGGCCTTCTGTGCTCATCTGTCTGCTCTATTAGAAGGAAGGTTATATTACTATCAATAAGTCAATTTTGTTGTTGTCTAACAGGCGACTGAGTGCTTTTTACATGTCACTGTGGCATTAGGACACACTATAATTAGTGGAACTTTTTCCATTTCAAAGGTCTTAGTTGTTGAACAATTTGTTCTTTTAGCTCTCGTTGAATTACCTTTGTCATGACCTCATAGGTTTTTGGAATGTTTATTGGATAGAGAGAGACAGAGGTGAAAGATAGGTGAGTGCAAAAAAAAAAAATATTGGTGGAATCAGGTGAGTAGAAAAAAACCTTCACACCTTTGGGTCTCTAGGACCAAGATTAAGAAACACTGTGGTGAAAAGTAAGGTGCATACCCTCTGGACTGTGCACAGGGCCATCAGGCACCTCAGAGGGGGCACAAAATAAGATTAGAATGACTGGCGGTAGTCCGGAGTGGAGCTAGGACCCCCGTCTAGAAGTTGGATATTTTTTATTTTTCAAACACCTGAAACAGCTTTTTCCTGTAATCATTATACTTAATTCTATGTAAAAAATATTGATATTTTTCTGCATATCTTAGCATACCTCTTTAGCTGTGTGTATCTTTCTAACTGATGGTTAAAGTTTGAAATAAACTTAATATTCCTTTATGCATCTCTGCTAAAATCTCAGTAAAATATTGTATTTATTCAGTTAATGTCATAATTGCTTGCTAATTCCATCAACCTGCCAGCTAAGATAGTGAGACAAGCTAGCTACTCTAAATTGATTTATACTCACAAAAAAAGGACGGTTCCTCATTTTTCTTTGGGAAAGGTGATGGTTCTATGTGGAACCATACTGACCCAAAGAATCCTTTGTCATGCCCTGAACTGAGATATCTCTGTTTTCTTTATATTTTGGTTAAGTCAGGGTGTGACTAGGGTGGGTACGCTAGTTTTTGTATTGTCTAGGGCTTTTGTATTGTCTATGGTTTTTGTATGTCTGTGTAGTTGCCTGTCAGCACTCTTTTGTATAGCTTCACGTGTCGTTTTGTTATTTTGGTTAGTTTGTTCAGTGTTCATTCTTATATCAATAAAGAATGTACGCATTCCACGCTGCGCCTTGGTCCGATTCATACGACGAACGTGACAGAAGATCCCACCAAAAATGGACCAAGCAGCGTGTTCAGGAGGAATGGACCTGGGAGGAGATCCTGGATGGAGCAGGACCCTGGACGCAGGCTGGGGAGCAAAAGCGGAACGGCGACGTTACGAGGAGTTATACCAACGAGGTAGTCCACTGAAACCCTAAGAATTATTTTGGGGGGGCACATGGAGTAGTCGGCGGTGGCAAGGAGCGAACCAGAGCCAGTCAGGGAGTCGGATGAGGAGTTTGACGCAAGAGCGCGCTGCAGAGCGGGCGTGCTGAGGTGCACGTCATCAGCCCAGTGTCACTTGTATCAGTCCACGTATTAGGTCTCCAGTGCGCCTACACAGTCCAGTACGTCCTGTGCCTCCTCTCCGCACTCGCCCTGAGGTCTGTGTCATCAGCCCGGTGCCACCTGTACCAGTCCCATGCATCAGGTCTCCAGTGTGCCTCCACAGTCCAGTACGTCCTGATCCTGGTCCTCGCACTCGCCCTGAGGTGCATGTCCCCAGCCCGGTACCACCAGTGCCGGCGCCACACATCAGACCTCCAGTGCGCCTCCACAGTCCAGTACGCCCTGTGCCTCCACCCGCACTTGCCCTGAGGTGCGTGTCATCAGCCTGGTACCACCAGTACCGGTCCCACGCATCTGGCCTCCAGTGTGCCTCCACAGTCCAGATTTTCCGGGGACATTTCCCCGTCCAGAGCTTCCGGCGACAGTTCCCAGTCCAGAGCTTCTGGCGACAGTTCCCAGTCCGGAACCTCCAACGATGGGCTACAGTCCGGAACCTCCAACGACGGGCCACAGTCCGGAACCTCCAACGACGGGCCACAGTCCAGAGCCTCAGCGACGATCCCCAGCCCGGGGTCTACAGAGACGGTTCCCAGTCAGTGTTCATTCTTATATTAATAAAGGATGTACGCATACAACGCTGCGCCTTGGTCCGATTCATACGACGAACGTGACACCCTTTGAGTCCTTCAATGGTTATTTGCATTTAAGAAAAGGGTTATTTTAGTGAAAATGTAAATGTAGGGGCAGTTCACTCGAAAATGTTGTGCACAGATTTTATTATGCAAGTGTCATTCCAGTTGTTGTATTCTGTTGTGTTATGTTATTACATGTTGAATTTGACTATGCCCAGTGATGGTGTCTTGTGAAAGAGTCAAGTATGGCCTTGTGTCAATTGAGAATGGTTGACTAAGTCATTAATTCTCAATTCTCTTCTCAGGGACCCCCCAGGAATTCCAGAGCTAGCACACCTGATTCAACTTGTTAAAAAAACACAATAATTAAACGTATGTAATTTTGACAATATAATATGGCTATTAAACCATAATAGAAAAATCTGTATGGTTCTACAAAGAACATTTGAGTTTGAGAAAGGTTATTTAAGGAATCATTCTCCTTAAAGGTTCTGTAAAGAACCATAAAAAAGTGTTCTGTATAGCCCAAAAATGGTTGTAACCATAACAGAACCCTTTTTGGTGCTATATAGAACTGTAAGAAAGGATTTCTTTAAACCACCATACAAGTTCCATTTAGAACTTTATGACCATGGTTCTTTATAAACCCTCCATATTACACCAAAACGGCTTCAGCTATGGTTACAAGCCAAATAACCCGTATTTGGCACTATACACAACCATTTGTTTTTAGTGTATAGCCTGAAATGGATTATTGGTAGCTAGTTGAGTTTGGGAGATAGCTAGCCCAGATTGGGAACCTAAAGCCAACTTCATAAAATTGCTAGGTGGCTATTAGTATTACAGAGTAACATCAACAAAATTAACAAAAAATATATATTTATTAAACAGGACTTATCTGAGGAGAAATGGGGTTCCAAAAAGGATTCTTTGGCTGTCCGGATAGGATAACTATTTTTGGTTCCAGGTAGAACTCTTTTGGGTTCCAGGTAGAAATCTCTGGGGGAAAGTTTCTACATGGAATCCAATAGGGTCATACCTGAAACCAAAAGGGTTATCATATGAGGGCAACCGAAGGACCCTTTTAAATTCTAGATAGTTAGTTTATTTGCGTGATGCCTCTGAGCACATACAGTAGCTGTTCAAGCATTAACGACCTCAGTGTCTTGAACACATCAGCCTGCGGTAAAATCAATCATTTCCAGGCCCAGGGACATGTACTAGTCTGTGGCGACCTAAATGCCAGAACCGGATAAGAACCTGACACCCTCAGCACACAGGGGGACAAACACCTGCCTGGAGGTGAGAGCATTCCCTCCCCCATATGCCCCCCTAGGCACATCTATGACAACCTAACCAACAATAATGGGTCACAACTCGTGCAGCTCTGTCACACGCTGGGTATGTACATAGTCAATGGTAGGCTTAGAGGGGACTCCTATGGTAGGTACACCTATAGCTCATCTCTTAGCAGTAGTACTTTAGACTACTTTATCACTGACCTCAACCCAGAGTCTCTCAGAGCTTTCACAGTCAGCCCACTGACACGCCTATCAGATCACATCAAAATCACAGTCTACTTGAACAGAGTAATACTCAATCATGAGGCATCAAAGCCAAAGGAACTGATTAATATTAAGAAATGCTATAGATGGAAGGAATGGAAACCTACCAAAAAACAATTAGGCAAGAACAAAACGTTTCACAGTAATTGTGAAAGTGTAAACTTGGCAGTAGAACATTTAAACAGTATATTTGACCTCTCGGCTTCCTTATCAAATCTAAAAATGTCAAACAAAAAATCTAAGAAAATGAACAACAATGACAAATGGTTTGATGAAGAATGTAAAAACCTAAGAAAGAAATTGAGTAACCTGTCCAACCAAAAACTAGAGACCGAGAAAACCTGAGTCTATGCATTCACTATGGTGAATCACTAAAACAATACAGAAATACACTACGGAAAAAGAAGGAACAGCACGTCAGAAATCAGCTCAATGTAATTGAAGAATCCATAGACTCTAACCACTTCTGGGAAATTGGGAAACACTAATCAAACAACAACACGAATAACACACACATTTCTTCCCACAGGGCCGTGGGGTGAGACATGGATGCAGCTTAAGCCCCACACTCTTAAACATATACACTGCTCAAAAAATAAAGGGAACACTAAAATAACACATCCTAGATCTGAATGAATGAAATATTATTATTAAATAGTTTTTTCTTTACATAGTTGAATGTGCTGACAACAAAATCACACAAAAATTATCAATGGAAATCAAATTTATCAACCCATGGAGGTCTGGATTTGAAGTCACACTCAAAATTAAAGTGGAAAACCACACTACAGGCTGATCCAACTTTGATGTAATGTCCTTAAACAAGTCAAAATGAGGCTCAATAGTGTGTGTGGCCTCCACGTGCCTGTATGACCTCCCTACAACGCCTGGGCATGCTCCCGATGAGGTGGCGGATGGTCTCCTGAGGGATCTCCTCCCAGACCTGGACTAAAGCATTCGCCAACTCCTGGACAGTCTGCTGTGCAATGTAGCGTTGGTGGATGGAGCGAGACATGATGTCCCAGATGTGCTCAATTGGATTCAGGTCTGGTGAACGGGCGGGCCAGTCCATGCCTTCCTCTTTCAGGAACTGCTGACACACTCCAGCCACATGAGGTCTAGCAATGTCTTGCATTAGGAGGAACACAGGGCCAACCGCACCAGCATATGGTCTCACAAGGGGTCTGAGGATCTCATCTCGGTACCTAATGGCAGTCAGGCTACCTCTGGCGAGCACATGGAGGGCTGTGCAGCCCCCCAAAGAAATGCCACCCCACACCATGACTGACCCACCGCCAAAACGGTCATGCTGGAGGATGTTGCAGGCAGCAGAACGTAAACCACAGCATCTCCAGACTCTGTCACATCTGTCATATGTGCTCAGTGTGTACCTGCTTTCATCTGTGAAGAGCACAGGGCGCTAGTGGCAAATTTGCCAATCTTGGTGTTCTCTGGCAAATGCGAAACGTCCTGCACGGTGTTGGGCTGTAAGCACAACCCCCACCTGTGGACGTCGGGCCCTCATACCACCCTCATGGAGTCTGTTTCTGACCGTTTGAGCAGACACATGCACATTTGTGGCCTGCCAGAGGTCATTTTTCAGGGCTCTGGCAGTGCTCCTCCTGCTCCTCCTTGAACAAAGGAGCAAACTCCAGCCACTTTAATAATGGGAATTGATGGGAAATGATGTAAATATATCACTAGCCACTTTAAACAATGCTACCTTATATAATGTTACTTACCCTACATTATTCATCTCATATGCATACGTATATACTGTACTCTACATCATCGACTGCATCCTTATGTAATACATGTATCACTAGCCACTTTAACTATGCCACTTTGTTTACTTTGTCTACATACTCATCTCATATGTATATACTGTACTCGATACCATCTACTGTATGCTGCTCTGTACCATCACTCATTCATATATCCTTATGTACATATTCTTTATCCCCTTACACTGTGTATAAGACAGTAGTTTTGGAATTGTTAGTTAGATTACTTGTTGGTTATCACTGCATTGTCGGAACTAGAAGCACAAGCATTTCGCTACACTCGCATTAACATCTGCTAACCATGTGTATGTGACAAATAACATTTGATTTGATTTGATTTGATTTGAGGTAGTGGTCCTGCTGCTGGGTTGTTGCCCTCCTACGGCCTCCTCCACGTCTCCTGATGTACTGGCCTGTCTCCTGGTAGCGCCTCCATGCTCTGGACACTACGCTGACAGACACAGCAAACCTTCTTGCCACAGCTCGCAATGATGTGCCATCCTGGATGAGCTGCACTACCTGAGCCACTTGTGTGGGTTGTAGACTCAGTCTCATGCTACCACTAGAGTGAAAGCATCGCCAGCATTCAAAAGTGACCAAAACATCAGCCAGGAAGCATAGGAACTGAGGAGTGGTCTGTGGTCACCACCTGCAGAACCACTCCTTTATTGGGGGTGTCTTGCTAATTGCCTATAATTTCCACCTGTTGTCTATTCCATTTACACAACAGCATGTGACATTTATTGTCAATCAGTGTTGCTTCCTAAGTGGACAGTTTGATTTCACAGAAGTGTGATTGACTTGGAGTTACATTGTGTTGTTTAAGTCTTCCCTTTATTTTTTCACGCAGTGTATATCAACGAATTGGCAAGAGCACTAGAACAGTCTGCAGCACCCAACCTCACACTACTAGAATCTGATGTCAAGTTTGCTGATGATCAGGTGCTTCTGTCACCAACCAAGGAGGGCCTACAGCAGCATCTAAATCTTCTGCACAGATTCTGCAAGACCTGGGCCCTGACAGTATATTTTTTACATTTAAATTTCACCTTCGTTTAAGCAGGTAGGTTAGTTGAGAACAAGTTCTCATTTACAACTGCGACATTGCCATGATAATGCAAAGTAGTGTGACACAAACAACAACACAGAGTTACACATGGAATAAAACATACAGTCAATAACACAATAGAAAAAAAGTATATATACAGTGTGTGCAAATAATGTAAGATAAGGAAGGTAAAGACAATAAATAGACCACAGTGGCTGAATAATTACAATTTAGCAATGTAACACTGGAGTGATAGATGTGCAGAAGATGAATGTGCAAAAGGAGGAATTGGCTTTGGGGGTGACCAGTGAAATATACCTGCTGGAGCGCGTGCTACGGGTGGGTGCTGCTATGGTGACCAGTGAGCTGAGGTAAGGCGGGGCTTTACCTAGCAAAGACTTATAGATGACCTGGAGCCCGTGGGTTTGGTAACGCATGTGAAGCGAGGGCCAGCCAACGAGAGATTACAGGTCACAGTAGTGGGTAGTATTGGTGACAAAACAGATGGCACTGTGGCCCTACATCCAGTTTCTTGAGTAGAGTGTTGAAGGCTATTTTGTAAATGACATCGCCAAAGTCAAGGATCAGTAGGATAGTCAGTTTTACGAGGATTTGTTTGGCAGCATGAGTGAAGGATGCTTTGTTGCGAAATAGGAAGCTGATTCTAGATTTAATTTTGGATTGTGAGTCTGGAAGGAGAGTTTACAGTCTAACCAGACAGCTAGGTATTTGTAGTTGTCCACATGTTCTAAGTCCGAACTGTCCAGAGTATTGATGCTGGACGAGCAGGCAGGTGCTGGTAGAGATCGGTTGAAGAGCATACATTTAGTATTACTTGCATTTAAGAGCAGTTGGAAACCACGGAAGGAGAGTTGTATGGCATTGAAGCTCGTCTGGAGGTTAGTTAACGCAGTGTCCAAAGAATGGCCAGAAGTATACAGAATGGTATCGTCTACGAGGTGGATCAGAGGTGGATCAGAGAATCGCCAGCAGCAAGAGCGACATCATTGATGTATACAGAGAAAAGAGCCGTCCTGAGAATTGAATCCTGTGGCACCCCCATAGACACTGCCAGAGGTCTGGACAACAGGCCCTCCGATTTAACATACTGAACTCTGTCTAATAAGTAGTTGGTGAACCAGGCGAGGCAGTCATTCGGAGAATCCAAGGCTGTTGAGTCTGCCAATAAGAATGTGGTGATTGACAGAGTCGAAAGCCTTGGCCAGGTTTTGAATACAGCTGCACATGATTGTCTTTTATCGATGGAGGTTATGATATCGTTTAGGACCTTGAGTGTGGCTGAGGTGCACCTATAACCAGCTCAAACCAGATTGCATAGCTGAGAAGGTACGGTGGGATTCAAAATGGTCAGTGAACTGTTTGTTAATTTGGCTTTCTTAGAAAGGCAAGGTAGGATACATATAGGTCCGTAGCAGTTTGGGTCTAGAGAGTCTCCCCCTTTGAAGAGGGGGATGACCGCAGCAGCCTTCCAATCTTTGGGGATCTCAGACGATACGAAAGAGAGTTTGAACAGGCTAGTAATAGGGGTTGCAACAATTTGTGCTGATCATTTTCGAGAGAGTCCAGATTGTCTAGCCCTGCTGATTTGTAGGGGTCCAGATTTTGCAGCTCTTTCCGAACATCAGCTACCTGGATTTGGGTGAAGGAGAAATTGGGGAGGCCTGGACAAGTTGCTGTGGGGGTTGCAGCACTGTTGACAAGGGTAGGGTTGGCCAGGTGGAAAGCATGGCCAACCGTAGAAAAATGCTTTTTGTAATGTTCAATTATCTTGGATTTATCGGTGGTGACAGTGTTTCCTAGCCTCAGTGCAGTGGGCAGCAGGAAGGAGGTGCTCTTATTCTCCATGGACTTTACAGTGTCCCAGAACTTTTTGGACTTTGTGCTGCAGGATGCAAATTTCTGTTTGAAATAACTAGCCTTTGCTTTCTTAACTGACTGTGTATATTTGTTAACTTCCCTGAAAAGTTGCTTATCGCGGGGGTTTTCGATGCTAATGCAGTACGCCACAGGATTTTTTTGTGCTGATCAAGAGCAGTCAGGTCTGGAGTGAACCACGGGCTATATCTGTTCCTGGTTCCACATGTTTTGAATGGGGCATGCTTATTTGACCTCTCTGGGAACATTCGGGGTTCTAGCGTCCCACCTCGCCAACAGCCATTGAAATTGCAGGGCGCCAAATTCAAAACAACAGAAATCTCATAATTAAAATTCCTCAACCATACAAGTATTTTACACCATTTTAAAGATACACTTCTCGTTAATCCAACCACAGTGTCCGATTTCAAAAAGGCTTTTCGGCGAAAGCAGAACATATCATTATGTTAGGTCAGCAACTAGTCACAGAAAGCATTCAGCCATTTTCAAACCAAAGAGAAGTGTCACAAAAAGCAGAAATATAGATACAATTTATCACTAACCTTTGACGATCTTCATCAGATGACACTCCCAGGACTAAATGTTACACAATACATGTATGTTTTGTTCGATCAAATTCATATTTATATCCAAAACCCTCAGTTTACATTGGCGCCATGTTCAGAAATGCCTTCAAAACATCTTGTCACGCCCTGACCGTAGAGAGCCTTTTAATGTCTCTATTTGGTTTGGTCAGGGTGTGATTTGGGGTGGGCATTCTATGTTAATTTTTCTATGTTTTGTATTTCTTTGTTTTGGCCGGGTATGGTTCTAAGTCAGGGACAGCTATCGTCTATCGTTGTCTCTGATTGGGAACCATACTTAGGCAGCCCTTTTTCCCACCTGTCTTTGTGGGTAGTTGTCTTTGTTTGTTGGCACTATAGCCTTTAGCTAGTTGGTTTTTGGATTGTTTATTGTTTTTGTCGGCGTCATAATAATAAAAATAATATGTACGCTCACCACGCTGCAACTTGGTCCAGTTAATTCGACAGCCATGACACATCTGGAGAAATTGCAAAGAGCCACATCAAATAACAGAAATACTCATCATAAACTTTGATGAAAGATACATGTTTTACATAGAATTAAAGATAAACTTGTTCTTAATGCAACCGCTGTGTCAGATTTCAAAAAGCTTTACGGAAAAAGCACAATATTCATTAATCTGAGAACAGCGTTCAGCCACAAAAGCAAGCCTAACAGTTACCCGCCAAATTGGGGAGTCAACAGAAGTCATAAATAGCATTATAAATCTTCACTTACCTTTGCTGATCTTCGCCGGAATGCACTCCCAGGACTCCCACTTCCACAAGAAATGTTAGTTTTGTTCGATTACGTCCATATTTATGTCCAAATACCTCCGTTTTGTTCGCGCGTTTAGTTCACTATTCCAAAAGGTACAATGCGAGAGCGCAAAATCCAGACGAAAAGTCAAAAGAGTTCCATTACAGTTTGTAGAAACATGTCAAACGATGTTTACAATCAATCCTTAGGTTCTTTTTATAATAAATCTTCAATAATATTCCAACTGGAGCAGAATACCTCACCACTGTGATTGACCCAAACTTAAGGAAAGCTTTGACTATGTACAGACTCAGTGAATATGTACAGACTCAGTGAATATAGCCTCGCCGCAGGCAGACCTGGCTCTCAAGAGAAGACAAGCTACTGCCCACAAAATGAGGTGGAAACTGAGCTGCACTTCCTAACCTCCTGCCAAACGTATGACCATATTAGAGACATATGTTTCCCTCAGATTACACAGATCCACAACGAATTTGAAAACAATCCAAATTTGATAAACTCCCACATCTATTGAGTGAAATACCACAGTGTGCCATCACAGCAGAAAGTTTTGTGACCTGTTGCCACAAGAAAAGGGCAACCAGTGAAGAACAAACACCATGGTAAATACAACCCATATTTATGTTTATTTATTTTCCCTTTTGTACTTTAATTAAAACCTTTAACCATTTGCACACCCTTACAACACTGTACATAATGACATTTGAAATGTATTTATTATTTTGGAACTTCTGTGAGTGTAATGTTTACTGTTAATTTTTGTTTATTTCACTTTTTTATATTATCTACTTCATTTGCTTTGGCAATGTTAACATTTGTTTCCCATGCCAATAAAGCACCTTGAATTGATTTGAGAGATAGCACCTGATTGGCCGGGAAGCGCAGGCTGAGCTGGGAATGTAGGAGAGGTAGCTAGAGTGTGCGACGGCCCCTTCTCCTCCCAGCCCTGGCCATCAGAGTAGAGGGCTCTCAGCCATTGGCTCAGCTCAGCAACACCAAACGCTGTATAAAGGCATGCCTGTCGCCACGGTTTGTGGAAACATCCTCTCCCCAGCAGATGCTCGCCGACCGAGCCGGAGAATGAGCACCTCAGCAAGAGATGAATGAGGAAAAGAGAGCACGCTGCCGTAGAGAACATGAGAGAGAACAGAGAAATAAAGAGATAGTGTGTGAGAGGAACACAGAAGCCCAGAGTGTCTGAGCCTTCTGTTTTGATGGGCTGCAGAGTTTGGAGAGTCTCCCCTTGCTGTGACGAGAGAATCTGAAAAAGCCCTCCCACCCTCTCCATCCGCATCTGGACAGCCCTGACTCTCAAGCCTTACTGAGTCCATCCTATGCGTTCTGTGATTAGTAAAGTTGTTTACATCCGCACACTTTACTTTACTTTTTTTCTCTCGCTTTACCAGACAGTGTGCATTTTGCACATGGAAGCCACTGGCCTCCAATGGCTTGTTACTACATTGTCATCAGCTCCACACACCTCAGCAATGGACACTTCAGGAACATCAAGGGAGTTTTCCGGGGTCCCCTCAATAAGAATGGCAGCAAGAACTTGGTAAGGCATGCACCATCTCATAAACCTCTGAACAAGACAACATTTTACATTTAACTAATGTTGCATTAGGTACCATATGTATGCATTTATGAAAATATGTGCTATATAGAATCCTGTTTGATTGTGGGCTGAGGAAGCCGGGTATTAGTAATGACAACAGTGATAAAGCGTTACATATTACATAATATCAGCTCTGTAAAAGAGATGACACACACACACACACACACACACACACACACACACACACACACACACACACAAGCCTCCCTGTGTCCAAACCACGGGCCACTTCTTTATCACAAATTATATTATACATGACAATGATGCTGCAGCAGCCCTGCAGTGTAATTTAATTACAGTACATTTGTGGATTCCTGGAAGGAAAAAGCCTTGCAAAGCTTTCAAGGCACTATTGAAAATGCACACATTCCCTTGTTCCGTTTCTTTCTCTCTCTAGTCCGGATTTACACCTCGCTAAGGCACTCCGGGGGCTTTCCCGGGGGAGGAGCCTCCGCTCTAAAGAAGTGGAATCATATTAGATGAGATATTGATGCACTCACTGTGAGGCTATGAGAGACCACTGCTTCGTAGGAACCCTGTTCCCAGGGTTAAATAGACTAATGCAGTTGGTGTGTTGGGCCTCGTCGCCATCAAACAGCAATAGATTGTCTCCAGTCAACTGGAAAGCAAAAGGGTACCCAATCCTCCCTCAGCAGACTCACTCTATCCATTTGACAGTTGATTTCTCACTACAGTCAACACATTTGCAGGCACCTTATAACCATATAACCATATAACAGTAAGGATCCCAAATGTACCATATGCCAGTGGTTTCATTCTAAACATGTGGAATCAATGTGACTGCTAAGAAGCCACCTCAATGCGGTGGATAAGGACTCTGATTCTGAGCCACTCGGTAAGACTTAGTGAGATATCCTGTAATTAGAGCTATGCTACTCTCACTATGCTACCCTCGCTAAGAATCATCTCACTTACACTTCACTAGATTATGTATTTAGATATGCAAAGCAATAACTTCACCTGTTGCTCTAGCTGTGAATTATATTCTATCCAGGCTATTTATTTAACGGCCTGATTTGCAGATCCTACCTTGTATTTACCTTGTGTTTCATGCTACATTATAGTACATGTACGCTACATTATTTGAGTAGTGACATATTAGTGACATGACTGCTATTCGGGTCAGGTCCCAAGTCCATCCGGATCCAGCCGTATATACAGTTGAAGTCGAAAGTTGACATACACTTAGGTTGGAGTCATTAAAACTCGTTTTTAAACCATTCTACAAATTTCTTGTTAACAAACTATAGTTTTGGCAAGTCGGTTAGGACATCTACATTGTGTATGACACAAGTCATTTTTTCCAATAATTTTTTACAGACAGATTATTTCACTTATAATTCACTGTATCACAATTCCAGTGGGTCAGAAGTTTACATACACTAAGTTGACTGTGGCTTTAAACAGCTTGGAAAATTCCATTAAATTATGTCATGGCTTTAGAAGCTTCTGATAGGCTAACTGACATCATTTGAGTCTATTGGAGGTGTACCTGTGGATTTATTTCAAGGCCTACCTTCAAACTCATTTCTTCTTTGCTTGACATCATGGGAAAATCAAAAGAAATCACCCAATACCTCAGAAAAAAAATGTAGACCTCCACATCCTTGGGAGCAATTTCCAAATGCCTGAAGGTACCATGTTCATCTGTACAAACAATAGTACGCAAGTATAAACACCATTGGACCACGCTGCCGTCATACCACTCAGGAAGGAGACACGTTCTGTCTCCTAGAGATGAACGTACTTTGGTGTGAAAAGTGCAAATCAATCCCAGAACAACAGCAACGGAACTTGGGAAGACGCTGGAGGAAACAGGTACAAAAGTGTCTATATCCACAATAAAACAAGTCCTATATCAACATAATCTGAAAGGCCTCTCAGCAAGGAAGAAGCCACTGCTCCGAAAACCGCCATAAAAAATCCAGACAACGGTTTGCAGCGTCACAAAGATCTTACTTTTTGGAGAAATTTCCTCTTGTCTGATGAAACAAATATAGAACTGTTTGGCCATAATGACCATCGTTATGATTGAAGGCAAAAGGGGGAGGCTTGCAAGCCGAAGACACCATCCTAACCAATTAAATGTCAGGTATTGTGAAAAACTGAGTTGAAATGTATTTGGCTAAGGTGTATGTAAACTTCCGACTTCAACTGTAAATACTGCTAAAAAAAAGCTACAGGTACATTCATTCATGGTAGCTGAGATCAGACCAGTTCACCTTGCACTCTAAGGGAAAACTCAGTCTCAGCATCCCAGTGCAGCACCACTCTAAAGGCCCCAAACTGTTATCATTAGCAGAAAATTATATTTTATGCAGTGTAACTGCTGAGCTTCTGAACACTTACCAGAGTCTGTGCTCACAGAGAGTGGCTGAGGGGCACCTAACAGCTGATGTGAGAACTGTGTTCATGAGGAGCGGTGCTCCCTCGCACAGCTCTTTTCAACGTACAATCTCTACAAATAATGCCATTTATTTAATGCAATCTCACAATGGCTACAGGACTTGTTTTTGTTTTAGTGGTATACCATCGCTGCCTGAGGCTAAATTATTGAAATGTAAATTTCCTTTATATAACAGTTATTTCATTGACATATATGGCTTCCAATAATAAAAAAAACTAAGCTTTTCATATCAACAAATATACACATTACTTGTGATTATAGTGTTTGACTTGGTTCATAATAGGGTTGGGCGAAAGCCAGATTTTCACATAGACATTACCGTCCTTCTCTCATTCCGGGATATATGTTATTTCCGGCTTAGTACACAAGGGGGAGCCATTAAAATGTTTTAAGCCCATTGGGCGTCTATTACCGGAACAAAATTAGCTAAAGTAATAGCGAATTTCCATGGAGGCTGCTAGCTAAATATGCTAACTAGTGCAAACAGATTTTTTCAGTTGTTGCAAAGTCAGGCAGTCCAGCTCATAAAGTTATAGATATATAGGTAGGAGCTACCGAATATAATTTTTGATGAGTTTTGACATTTACAAGCAAGTGTGAATGAGAGACATTGTTCAAATTAACATTATTGGCTCTGGAGCAGCATGTGTACACACGCTGTGTCTGTGTGGAGTCTGGAGTTGTTAGGGCAATTCACTTGCCTGTTCTGCTCGGAGAAGATGGGGGAAGAGCAGTCGTGCGAGATCTTAGAGGAGAAATCATAAGATGGCAGTAGCAACGGTACAGCTAACTCATCCAAAGGGCTTTGACTTCTCAAACATGTTGTAAACGCAGATCTAAAATGCTTCTTATTATAATTTCTGCTCGGCATCAGACAATTTTTGTGCACCAGTTGCACTTAACGAACTGGCATTCTATCAGCAGACAGCGCTCTGGCTGATGTGTAACTACTTTTCTAGGTGAAGCCCTACTTTTCTCAGGTAAAATACAAGATTAACTTTGTGAAAAACATTAGAAAATGTAGCCGGCTACATTCTTTCTATGATAAACAGAAATAGGATGGCCATGCATAGTTTTTGAAAAAAATGCCTTGCTTTATCATTGTAAGATCATTTAGCTGCAAGCCAAATTGTGTTGTCAACTGATGAAAATTAAGCTATATTGTGACGAATGTGTTGCACTAATGTATTTTCTGTGAAGGAAAATTATAGTTGCACATCCCTGACCACTCTATTGAAGCAAAAAAAAACACTTGCCTTTCAATATAAAACGCAACCCCTGTCAATACACAGTTGGACTCACCAGCTCCCGCTTTCTCTAGTTGTGCTATTTACAAAAAAAAACACTTAACTGGCTCAACTGTTCTGGGGAACTACGGTAAGCTTTATAATGTAACATGTGAAATGAATAACACAATTTGTTTATCTTCTAAGTTAACTGCAGGGAATTTCTTAAACAAGTAAGCTAGAAATATTAAAATGTATAGAAAATAAATATTTTCAACAGTATTGATGGTATTGAAAAACCATCCTGTGGCTATTCTACAGTATATAGTATAACGCTTAAGCCTAGTTCACAAACTTTTTTTATGACATGGTGATGGTGAAGTTGGCTCAAAACAAAGTAATGTATGTCAAGCATCTGGAATACCGCGATAATGTTCCATGTTGTCACATGCTACTGTTCAGTTTTAGCAGGGCGCTCTGACCTCACCGGTTTTGCCAGTCATGTGGGCTATAGCCCACTGCACCCTGGTTCAGTCCAATTAAACTCATCCAATGTAATCTAAATACTTTGCCAGAGTCTTTCTTTTCATCACAGCAGCTGCTCCCTTGACATTTGCTGACCCAATAATCCAGGCTTTATCACAACCGGCCATGATTGGGAGTCCCTGTCACATCTGCTCCTGCCACGCCCTCTAGTGCTCATCCTGTTTCTCCTTGACCTGCAGCCACTCCCCCCAGTGCTCTCTCTGTATCTGTGTGTGTGTGTTTGTGTGTGTGACTGTGTGGGTGGACAGGTGTGCTGGAGTCAGAGCAGATTCCCACCAGCTGCAACCTGTTCCATTATCAAGACCTCTACAAATACTCAGTCCTGCCACCTCCACACAGCCTGATCGTAATCTCTGCTCAGTCAGTCCATGTTTTTACCCGTTTGTTCCTGTTGTGCCTGTTTTCCCTTGCCTGCCGCTGTTTTCCTCTCCACTACAGTTCTGCCCGCTCTGACTCTGGTCCCTGTCTCCAGTCCAACTTCTCATCAATCCTGCTACTCTATCTTGGATTCCCCACTCTATGATCCATTGGATTCCGCTCCGGACCTGCTCACCCTGTCCTAACACCTCTCTCTAAAGCCTCGTCCTCTGCACCTGGTTTCCGGCAACCCGCCCGAGCTTCCCCTGGTCTGCACTCAATCTTCCCCTCGTGTTTCAATAAATACCTTCGTTACCTCCTCCCAGTATCCTCGACTGAGTCTGCACTTGGTTTCACCTGTTCCGCTCTGCGTGACAGTCCCATAGGGCGGCACACATTTGGCCAAGCGTCGTCCGGATTTGGCCGGTGTAGGCCGTCATTGTAAATAAGAATTTGTTCTTATCTGACTTGCCTAGTTAAAGGTTAAATTAAAAATAGAAAAAGAAATTAGTAGCAACGAGGACAGTGTTACATGTATGTGTGAATGAAGCTTGTTCACCGTCTGATACGACAGACCCTCCATCTGTTACCCTATGGCAGGTATTCCAAGAAATGTCATCGGGGGTGCAACAAATAAATGTGATTCACATGTATTTATTTTTTACAAATAAAATAAAAAAACGTTATTTTTTTCTTCACATTTTCCAACAGTTATATTTATATATATTTTTTCTCATCTGAGTAGCCTCGTTTCACTGCCAAAAATCAAATTAAATCATCTAATTTTCAGCGAAATAACACAATGTCAAATACAGGTAGACTAGTCAAATAATTAACATCCAATCACATTAAACCTCTCGCAGGAAACCTTCACTCTTGCGCAGACGTTTAGAAACAAAACACGACAATTTGAATAATAAGCCACGGGAGTTTTTAGAGCGAGAATAAAGATGACTTTCAAGTAGTAAGTAAGTAGTAGTTTTCTGCATTATGCAATGATAGGGGCAGGGACCATCAAACACTTTTACAACATACAAAAGTGCGCTGGTTATCAAGGGGAAAAGTACTGACGCATTTTTCTAATTGAGAGATGAGCTAAAAGTTTTCTTTACTGACAATAATTTTCACTTGTCTGACCACTTGCATAATGACAACTTTCTCACACGACTGGCCTATCTGGGTGATGTTTTTTCCTCGCCTGAATGATCTGAGACTAGGATTACAGGGACTCTCCGCAACTATATTCAATGTGCGGGACAAAATTGAGGCTATGATTAAGAAGTTGGAGCTCTTTTCTGTCTGCATTAAAACTTATTCGGCATTGGTGTCCCTTCCACAGGACGGTTGAGCTAACGTAGGCTAATGCGATTAGCAAGAGGTTGTAAGTAACAAGAACATTTCCCAGGACATGGACATACCTGATATTGGCAGAAAGCTAAGTTCTTGTTAATCTAACTGCACTGTCCAATTTACAGTAGCTTTTACAGTGAACTAATACCATGCATTGTTTGAGGCGAGTGCATAACTTTGAACATGAAAAGTTATAAATAAACAAATTATGCATATTTGGGCAGTTTAATACAACATGTTGAACAGAAATGCAATGGTTCATTGGATTAGTCTAAAACTTTGCACATACACTGCCTTCTTGTGGTCAGAATGTGTATTGCACCTGGGCTGGATTAATACATTATGCACTTTCTCTTGCATTTCAAAGATGATGGTACAAAAAAAAATAGAAAATAACGTTTTTTTATATTATCTTTATATTATATTATCTTGATATTATCTCCACAGACTTCAACGTGTTTCCTTTCAAATGGTACCAAGAATATGCATATCCTTGTTTCAAGGCCTGAGCTACAGGCAGTTAGATTTGAGTATGTCATTTCAGGCGAATATTTTAAAAAAAGGGGCAGATCCTTAAGAGAACAACACACAGGTCTTTCCGTCATTGTATGATTTTTTTTGTGTGAAAATGAACTCAAGCTTACAGACAATGTCAAATGTGATATAGCGAAGCACCTGATTGAGCTGGGTGCGCAATTATGCAGGTACTTTCCTGAAACGGATGACACAAACAACTGGATTCGTTATCCCTTTCATGCCCTGCCTCCAGTCCACTTACCGATATCTGAACAAGAAAGCCTCATCGAAATTGAAACAAGTGGTTCTGTGAAAATTGAATTTCAAATCAAATCAAAGTGTATTTGTCACGTACGCCGCATACAACAGGTGTAGCCGAATACAACAAATCAACGCTACCTTACAATGTAATGCTTAGTTAATTTAATCAGAAGCCACTGCCAGATTTCTGGATAGGTCTGCGCTCAGTATCTTGCCTTCGCAAATCGCGCTGTTAAAAAACCTCTTTGGGCTGGAATCCCGTTAACGGGATGATATGACAACAGCCAGTGAAAGTGCAGGGCGCCAAATTCAAAACAACAGAAATCTCAATTAAAATTCCTCAAACATACATGTTTTTTATACTGTTTTAAAGGTAGTCTTGCTGTTAATCCCACCACAGTGTCAGATTTCAAATAGGCTTTACGGTGAAAGCACCACAAACGATTATGTTAGGTCAGAGCCAAGTCACAGAAAAACAGCCAAAGAGAGGAGTCACAAAGAGCACAGATAGAGATAATATTAATCACTAACCTTTGATTATCTTCATCAGATGACACTCATAGGACTTCATGTTACCCAATACATGTATGTTGTTTGATAAAGTTCATATTTATATAAAATAATCTGAGTTTACATTGGCGCGTTACATTCACTTATTCCAAAAACATCCAGTGATTTTGCATAGCCACATTGATTCAACAGAAAAACTCATCATAAATGTTGATGATAATACATGGAATTATAGATATACCTCTCCGTAACTTCTTGTGGAATAGGTTGCCCATAGACTTTGCCCATATATTTCAAACTACTTTTGTAAATACAACTTTAGGTATTTTTAACCTCTTAAGTCGACCCTCTACTTTTTTGAACATTCTGTTAAAAATCGTGCAACATTTCAGCGCCCTGCTACTCATGCCAGGAATATAGTATATGCATTTGCTTAGTCTGTGTGGATAGAAAACACTCAGACGTTTAAAAAACTGGTTAAATCACTGCTGTGGCTTTACCAGAACGGCATTTACATCGAAAAGCACAGGAAAAACTGATCACTGAAAATGGGAAAATATATCCATGCGCTACTTGATCCCATTGATAAAGGTGAACCACAATTAATTGACTGAGGTTGCAGTACCTACAGCTTCCACACGGTGTCTAGAGTCTTGTCATTTCCCTTCGAGTTTTTCTTGGTCAAACACATGCAGGACACCGTATCTCCTCCGGTCTAGGACCGGATATTTTCGTTGAGTTTCTAGCCGGACATTTTTCCAGACGGACAGCTAATGATCTTTACATCGCCTCCTGATGAATTTTATCGCTTATTAACGTTTACTAATACCTAAAGTTGCATTACAAACGTATTTCGAAGTGTTTTGTGAAAGTTTATCGTCGACTTTTTGAATTTTAAAAAATGACGTTACGTTTTGAAACGAAGTTTTTTCGTTTATCACACAGTCTACATATAACGATATCTAGGCTTTATATGGACCGATTTAATCGAAATAAAGACCCAAATAGTGTTTATGGGACATCTAGGAGTGCCAACAAAGAAGATGGTGAAAGGTAATGAATGTTTTCTATTTTATTGTGCGGTTTGTGTAACGCCGAAATGCTAATTATTTTGTTTACGTCCCCTGTGGGTCTTTTGGGGTGTTGCATGCTATCAGATAATAGCTTCTCATGCTTTCGCCGAAAAGCATTTTAAAAATCTGACTTGTTGCCTGGATTCACAACGAGTGTAGCTTTAATTCGATACCCTTCATGTGTATTTTAATGAACTTTTGAGTTTTAACTAATACTATTAGCATTTAGCGTAGCGCATTTGCATTTCCAGAGCTCTAGTTGGGACGCAAGCGTCCCGAGTAGAAGCAACAGGTTAAACGTTAATAATCAATCAAATTGTAGACGGGTCTATCTGTGTTCAATACAGGAAGACAAGAAACCATGCTACTTTTCACGTCTTGTGCACTCTCAACAGTGTTACCCAGTTCCTAGATGGCCTACTTCTTCATTGCACAAATGAATAACCTCAACCAAATTCCAAAGACTGGTGACATCCAGTGGAAGTGGTAGGAACTGAAAACAGGTTCCTAAGAAATATAATTTGCCAATGAGAACACAGTGAACAGACAGAGACCAAAAAATAAATAATTCTGAACGGGATTTTGCCTGCAACATAAGTTATGTTATACTCACAGACATCATTCAGACAGTTTTAGAAACTTCAGAGTGTTTTCTATCCAAATATACTAATAATATGCATATCTTATATTCCTGGCATGAGTAGCAAGAAGTTGAAATTGGGCACGCTATTCATCCAAAAGTGAAAATGCTGCCCCCTATACCGTAAGAAGTTAATGCAACCGCTGTGTCAGATTTCAACAAACTTTACGGAAAAAGCAAACCATGCAATAATCTGAGACGGCGCTCAGGACAATAGTCAAATTAGCCGCCATGTTGGAGTCAACATAAACCATAAATTACATGATAAATGTTCCCTTACCTTTGATGATCTTCATCAGAATGCACTCCCAGGAATCCCAGGTCCACAATAAATGTTTGTTTTGTTCGATAATGTCCGTTATTTATGTCCAAATACCTCCTTTTGTTAGCGTGTTTGGTATACATATCCAAACGCTCGTTCTAGTCGAGCGTTACCTCGGATAAAAACTTTTAAAAGTTATATTACAGGTCGAAGAAACATTTCAAACTAAGTACAAAATCAATCATTAGGATGTTTTTATCATATATCTTCAATAAAGTTCCTACCGGAGAATTCCTTTGTGTCTTGAGGAGCAACGGAACGCAAGTGGAAATCATGTGGAATGCGCATGACCAGAAAATGGCTGACTGCCAGACACCTGTTCATTCTGTTCTTATTCAGTCCCACAACACAGTAGAAGCCTCATTCAAATTTCTATAGACGGTTGACATCTAGTGGAAGCCATACGAAGTGCAACTTCATTCATATCTCAATGGGATTTCAATGGGAACTGTGTTGAAAACCGACCAACCTCAGATTTCTCACTTCCTGTTTGGATTCATCCTCAGGTATGAGTTCTGTTATACTCACAGACATCATTCAAACAGTTTTAGAAACTTCAGAGTGTTTTCTACTATGCATATATTAGTAACTGGGACTGAGGAGCAGGCCGTTTACTCTGGGAACCTTTCATCCAAGTTACTCAATATTGCCCCTGCAACCATGTACCTATATGAGAGTGGATTCTCAACCCTCACTAGCATGAAAACTAAGTACAGTTACAGACTGTGTGGAAAATGATTTAAGATAACTCTGCAATGTTGGGTTGTATTGGAGAGAGTCTATGTGCATCCTTTTAAGCACACCCTTCTCATTAACCTGTGGTGAGTTAATCACAATTTTTGATGAAAAATACTTTTTTTTGTAAGATGGCTAAAGAAAGAGCAACATTATTGATCATTATTATATTATTATTTGTGCCCTGTTCCTATAAGTGCTCTTTGTCACTTCCCACGAGCCGGGTTGTGACAAAAACTCATTCTTATGTTTAATACATGTATCGTATAGTGTGTGTGTGGCAGGCTTACAATGATGTCAAAAAACAGAGTGTGCTGACCCTGGTGCGAGAGGGGGTACACAGCTGGAACATTTGAAGGGGTATGGGACTATAAACAGTTTGGGAATCACCGCCCTCTGTGTTCCAATGGTCAGGGGATTAGAACTGTAATTTGTTGAGCAAACAGGACAGATTTTTAGATACTTTCAATTTCTCTCTACACCTCCAGGGTTGTGTTAATAAAGCACCGAACAGAAGAAAACTGACTAAAACAGAGAGGGACTATTTGGATTTGTCCAATAAGAAACGATAATCGTCATTTTCTTTTGTAATATGTTTTTAAACTATTTCATACCCCTAATTTAGAAGAAACTCAATTCAGCATCTCCAAGATGCAGTACCCCACCACAGATACGTGCTTTGACTTTCCCTCTAGTCTAGAGCAACACAAAGTATCGCTACTGTAAGTATGTGTGTCCCGAGTGATGCATCATTTTAAGGGACCGCATCTTAATGCAAGAGGTGTCACTACAGACCCTGGTTCGATTCCAGGCTGTATCACAACTCGCTGTGATGGGGAGTCCCATAGGGCGGTGCACAATTTGCCCAGCACCGTCATTGTAAATAAGATTTTATTCTTAACTAACTTGCCTAGTGAAATAAAAAATAAAAATGTATACCGGGGAACACGGTCTTGACATGCTGTCACGTTACCGGGGAAACTGAACGAGTGTGCGAGGTGCGAGTGGGCGTTCACACATCTCTCACCTCTGTCAAACCCCGGGGGTATTGTAGGAGGACAGCAAGCGAGCCACCATTGCCGCACAAGTCAATTAGCCTTCTCTCTTTCTCTTCCTCATAATTTCTGTGCTTCAGAGCCCCTGATTGCCACACTAATGAGCTAGGTCTGAGGAGCACATTCAGCTTCACACTTTTTGAAGAGAGCGAGAACTCCCCTCTCCTCTCCAGAGAGGTGTTTGAAGTCTATATTGGCAGTGGTTAGTTATTCAAGTGTCCTCGCCTTCATTTCTGGGCAATATGCGACAGGTGGAGTTCTCCTTCCACACATAATGACAGTTTTGATGTACCTTTAATAGAGGTGGGACTAGCCTTAATTTAGCTCTCAGCATCACTAGAGTGAAAACTATATTCTATATGTTTGGCCTTGTGTAATGGAACACGCATTGGGATATAGGAGCTGATTAATGGTAACGGTTTTATTGAAGACACTACATATAATGTATACCAGAGTAAATGTGTGTACAGTTGAAGTCGGAAGTTTACATACAATTAGGTTGGAGTCATTAAAACTCATTTTTCAACCACTCCACAAATTTCGTGTTAACAAACTATAGTTTCGGCAAGACGGTTAGGACATCTACATCTAGACATTTTTCCAACAATTGTTTACAGACATTAATTCCAGTGTGTCAGACGTTTACCTAAGTTGACTGCCTTTAAACAGCTTGGAAAATTCCAGAAAATGATGTAATGGATTTAGAAGCTTCTGATAAGCTAATTGACATCATTTGAGTCAATTGAAGGTGTAACTGTGGATGTATTTCAAGGCCTACCTTTAAACACAGTGCCTCTTTGCTTGACATCATGGGAAAATCAAAAGAAATCAGCCAAGTCTGGTTCATCCTTGGGAGCAATTTCCAAACGCCTGAAGGTACCACGTTCATCTGTACAAACAATAGTACGAAAGTAAAAACACCATGGGACCACGCAGCCGTCATACTGTTCACGCAGCCGTCATACTGTTCTGTCTCCTAGAGATGACCGTACCTTGGTGCGAAAAGTGCAAATAAATCCCAGAACAACAGAAAATGACCTTGTGAAGACGCTGGAGGAAACAGGTACAAAAGTATCTACATCCACTGTAAAACGAGTCCTATATCGACGTAGCCTAAAAGGCCGCTAAGCAAGGGAGAAGCCACTGCTCCAAAACTGCCATTATAAAGCCAGACTACGGTTTTCAACTGCACATGGGGAAAAGATGGTACTTTTTGGAGAAATGTCATCTGGTCTAATGAAACAAGAATAGAACTGTTTGGCCATAATGACCATCGTTATGTTTGGAGGAAAAAGGGGAGGCTTGCAAACCGAGAACACCATCCCAACCGTGAAGCACGGGGAGGCAGCATCATGTTGTGGGGGTGCTTTGCTGCAGGAGGGACTGGTGCACTTCACAAAATAGATGGCTTCATGAGGAAGGAAAAGTATGTTGATATGTTGAAGCAACATCGCAAGACATCAGTTAAAACTTGGTCACAAATGGGTCTTCCAAATGGACAATGATCCCAAGCATACTTCCAAAGTTGTGGCAAAATGGCTTAAGGACAACAAAATCAAGATATTGGAGTGGCCATCACAAAGCCCTGACCTCAATCCCATAGAAAACTTGTGGGCAGAACTGATAAGGTGTGTGCGAGCAATGAGGCCTACAAACCTGACTCCATTACACCAGCTCTGTCAGGAGGAATGGGCCAATTGTGGGAAGCTTGTGGAAGGCTACCCAAAACATTTAACCCAAGTTAAACAATTTAAAGGCAATGCTACCAAATACTAATTGAGGGTATTTGTCACGTTCTGACCTTTATTTCCTTTGTTTTGTCTTTATTTAGTATGGTCAGGTCGTGAGTTGGGGTGGGCAGTCTATGTTTCTGTTTCTATGTTTTTTCTATTTCTGTGTTTGGCCTGATATGGTTCCCAATCAGAGGCAGCTGTTTATCGTTGTCCCTGATTGAGAACCATATTTAGGTAGCCTGGGTTTCACTGTTGTTTTGTGGGTGTTTGTTTCCCGTGTGAGTGTTTGTCGCCACACGGTACTGTTTCGGTTGGGTTATTTCACGTATTCGTTTATTGTTTTTGTATTTCATAGTGTTCAATGCTTTTCTTATTAAAATCGTCATGAACACTTACCACGGCGCATCTTGGTCCGTTCCTTACTCCTCTTCAGACGAAGAGGAGGAAATCTGCTGTTACAGAAACACCCACCAACAGAGGACCAAGCGGCGTGGTAATGGGCAGCAGCAACAGCGGCCGAAGACACAGGACTCATGGACTTGGGACGAGATTCTAGACGGGAAAGGACCCTGGGCACGGCCAGGGGAATATCGCCGCCCCAAAGCAGAGGCAGCGAAGGCGCTGGAGGCAGCGAAGGCGCTGGCATGAGGAGGTAGCACGGCGGCGCGGTTGGAAGCCCGAGAGTCAGCCCCAAAAATGTATTGGAGGGGCACACGGGGAAGTGTGGTGAAGCCAGGTAGGAGACCTGCGCCAACTTCCCGTGCTTACCGGAGAGCGAGAGGGACCGGGCAGGCACTGTGGTATGCTGTGGAGCGCACGGTGTCCCCGGTGCGGGTGCATAGCCAGGTGCGGTACATTCCAGCTCCTCGTATCGTCCGGACTAGAGTGGGCGTCGAGCCAGGTGCCATGAAGCCGGCTCTATGCATCTAGTCTCCAGTGCGTCTCCTTGGGCCGGCGTACATGGCACCAGCCTTACTCATGGTGTCCCTGGTTCGCCAGAACAGCCCAGTGCGGGCTATTTCATCTCGCCGCACTGGCCTGGCTACCGGGAGGGAGCATGCAACCAGGTAAGGTTAAGCAGGCTCGGTGCTCAAGAGCTCCAGTGCGCCTGCACGGTCCGGCCTACCCAGTGCGACCTCCACGCACCAGCCCTCCGATGGCAGCCCCCCGCACCAGGCTGTCTCTCCGTCTTCTGCCTACAGGGTCTCCCGCCTGTCCAGCGCTGCCAGAGTCTTCCTCCTCTCCAGCGCTGCCAGAGTCTCCCGTCTGTCCAGAGCTGCTAGAGTCTCCCGTCTGTCCATAGCTACTAGAGTCTCCCGTCTGTCCAGAGCTGCTAGAGTCTCCCGTCTGTCCAGAGCTGCTAGAGTCTCCCGTCTGTCCTGAGCTGCTAGAGTCTCCCGTCTGTCCTGAGCTGCTAGAGTCTCCCGTCTGTCCTGAGCTGCTAGAGTCTCCCATCTGTCCTGAGCTGCTAGAGTCTCCCGTCTGTCCTGAGCTGCTAGAGTCTCCCGTCTGTCCGGAGCTGCTAGAGCCGCCAGTCTGTCCTGAGCCTTCAGTCAGCCAGGAGCTACCAGAGCCGTCAGTCAGCCAGGAGCTACCAGAGCCGTCAGTCAGCCAGGACCTGCCAGAGCCGTCAGTCAGCCAGGAGCTGCCAGAGCCGCCAGTCAGCCAGGAGCTGCCAGAGCCACCAGCCAGCCAGGAGCTGCCAGATCCGCCTGCCAGCCAGGAGCTGCCAGAGCCACCAGCCAGCCAGGAGCTGCCAGAGACGCCAGCCAGCCAGGAGCTGCCAGAGCTGCCAGCCAGCCAGGAGCTGCCAGAGCCGCCAGCCAGCCAGGAGCTGCCAGATCCGCCAGCCGGCCAAGAGCTGCCAGAGCCGCCAGCCGGCCAGGAGCTGCCAGAGCCGCCAGTTAGCCAGGCGATGCCAGAATCGCCCTTCACTCCGGAGCTGCCGGAGTCTCCCGCCTGTCCGGCGCTGCCGGAGTCTCCCGCCTATTCGGGACCCATTTCTAGGGTCCCCAGTCCAATGTTGGTGGTGAGGGTCGCCGCTTTAAAGAGACCACGGAGGCGGGCGAAGAGGCGGACTAGAACTATGGTGAAGTGGGGTCCACGTCCCGCGCCAGAACCGCCACCGCGGACAGACGCCCACCCAGACCCTCCCCTATAGGTTCAGGTTTTGCGGCCGGAGTCCGCACCTTTGGGGGGCGTACTGTCACGTTCTGACCTTTATGTCCTTTGTTTTGTCTTTATTTAGTATGGTCAGGTCGTGAGTTGGGGTGGGCAGTCTGTTTGTGTTTCTATGTTTTTTCTATTTCTGTGTTTGGCCTGATATGGTTCTCAATCAGAGGCAGCTGTTTATCGTTGTCCCTGATTGAGAACCATATTTAGGTAGCCTGGGTTTCACTGTTGTTAACTTTCCTAACTGCCTGTGTATATTTGTTCCTAACTTCCCTGAAAAGTTGCATATCGCGGGGGCTATTCGATGCTAATGCAGAACGCCACAGGATGTTTTTGTGCTGGTCAAGGGCAGACAGGTCTGGAGTGAACCAAGGACTATATCTATTCCTAGTTCTACATTTTTGAATGGGGCATGCTTATTTAAGATGGTGAAGAAGGCACTTTTAAAGAATAACCAGGCATCATCTACTGACGGGATGAGGTCAATGTCATTCCAGGATACCCCGGCCAGGTTGATTTAGAAAGGCCTGCTCGCAGAAGTGTTTTAGGGAGTGTTTGACAGTGATGAGGGGTGGTCGTTTGGTCGCAGACTCATTACGTATGCAGGCAATGAGGCTGTGATCGCTGAGATCTTGATTGAAAACAACAGAGGTGTATTTGGAAGGCAAGTTAGTTAGGATGATATCTATGAGGGTGCCCGTGTTTACGGATTTGGGGTTGTACCTGGTAGGTTCATTGATCATTTGTGTGAGATTGAGGGCATCAAGCTTAGATTGTAGGATGGCCGGGGTGTTAAGCATGTCCCAGTTTAGGTCACCTAGTAGCACAAGCTCAGAAGATAGATGGGGGAAATCAATTCACATATGGTGTCGAGGGCACAGCTGGGGTTAGAGGATGGTCTATAGCAAGTGGCAACAGTGGGAGACTTGTTTCTGAAAAGTTGAATTTTTAGAACTATAAGCTCAAATTGTTTGGGTACAGACTTGGATAGTACTACAGAACTCTGCAGCAGATTGCAACACCACCCACTTTGGCAGTTCTATCTTGGTGGAAAATGTTATAGTTAAGGAGATTTCGGGGTTTTTGGTGGTTTTCCTAAGCCAGGATTCCGACACGGCTTAGACATCCGGGTTGGCAGGGTGTGCTAAAGCAGTGAGTAAAACAAACTTAGGGAGTAGGTTTCTAATGTTAACATGCATGAAACCAAGGCTTTTACGGTTACAGAAGTCAACAAATGAGAGCACCTGGGGAGTGGGAGTGGAGCTAGGCACTGCAGGACCTGGATTAACCTCTACATCACCAGAGGAGAGGTAGGATAAGGGTACGGCTGAAGGCCATACGAATTTGCCTTCTAGCACGTTCGGAACAGAGAGTAAAAGGAGCAGGTTTCTGGGCACGATAGCATAGATTCAATGCATAGTGTACAGACAAATATAGGATGTGAGTACATTGAAGGTAAGCCTAGGCATTGAGTAATGATAAGAGAGATATAGTCTTTAGAGATGTTTAAACCAGGTGATGTCATCGCATATGTAGGAGGTGGAACAACATGGTTGGTTAAGGCATATTGAGCAGGGCTAGAGGCTCTACAGTGAAATAAGACAGTAATCACTAACCAAGAGAGCAATGGACGAGGCATATTGATATTAGAGAGAGGCATGCGTAGCCAAGTGAACATATGGGCCAAGTGAGTGGTTGGGCTGTTTGGGGACAAGGCAATTCAGAGAGTTAGCAGGCCGGTGCTAACAAGCTAGCAGTTAGTAGGCCGGGGCTAAACAAGCTAGCAGTTAGCATACCGGGGCTAGCAAGCTAGCAGTTACCAGACTGGGTTAGCAAGCAATAATTTAGCTGACCAGGGCTAGCAAGTTAGCAGAAGGACCTTTGGGTGACGGATAAATGGACCGGAGGAATAAAAAAGGCAAAATATAGGTATTTTCTTAGTGCTATGACAGAGTCTGCTGGTGATCCCTCTAAATTCTGGAAAACTGTTAACCTCTCTAGGGTGTGTAGCGTCCCAACTGGCTAACATCCGGTGAAATTGCAAAGCGCCAAATTCAAAAACAGAAACATTCATAATAAAAATTCATAAAACACACAAGTATTATACATTGGTTTAAAGATGAACTTTTTGTTAATCCAGCCGCTGTGTCAGATTTCAAAAAGGCTTTACGGCAAAAGTATACCATGCGATTATCTGAGGACAGCGCCCAGCACACAAAAGCATACATGCATTTTCCAGCCAGGTAGAGGAGTCACAAAAGTCAGAAATAGCGATAAAATTAATAACTTACCTTTGATGATCTTCATATGGTTGCACTCACAAGACTCCCAGTTACATAGTAAATGTTTGTTTTGTTCAATAAAGTCACTCTTTATGTCCCAAAAACTCAATTGTGTTGGCGTGTTTTGTTCAGTAATCCAATTTCTCCAAGGCGGTGCACAGCAGGCAGACGAATACATACTAAATGTACCGGTAAAGTTCGTCAAAACATGTCAAACAATGTTTATAATTAATCCTCAGGTTGTTTATTGTCTTTATAATCAATAATATTTCAACTGGACAATACTGTTTTCAATAAAAATGAAAAATACCAAACGGCGTGTTAATCAGGTCTGCAAAGTTCCTCTGTCCTTTGATCAAAATGGCTGTTTACTCATCGTATTTCAAAATAGAGGTCTGAAACCATGTCTAAAGACTGTTGACATCTAGTAGAAGCCATAGGAACTGCAATCCGATTCCTAACCCAATTGATTCCCTATAGGCATTGAGTTGAAAAACAGCCACATGAAAATGATTCCACTTCCTGGATGGATTTTCTCAGGTTTTCGCCTGCCATATCAGTTATGTTATACTCACATACATGATTTTAACAGTTTTGGAAACTTTAGAGTGTTTTCTATCCGGACATACCAGTTATATGCATATCCTAGCTTCTGGGCCTGAGTA
The DNA here is from genome assembly GCF_034236695.1 of Oncorhynchus nerka. Taxonomy (NCBI): domain Eukaryota; kingdom Metazoa; phylum Chordata; class Actinopteri; order Salmoniformes; family Salmonidae; genus Oncorhynchus; species Oncorhynchus nerka. The sequence goes on along the minus strand of NW_027040324.1, from coordinate 18,183 downwards.
ACAGGCAGTTAACTATGGACACGCTTTTCATCCGGAGGTGAAAATACTGCCCCCTACTCAAGAGAGGTTAACTCACTTAAACAAGGAAACTCCTTGACTTCCCTGCCAAAGCAAATTACATCAGAATCTGGGATCATTAGTGACCGAATTTAAATTTGTGATGTTTTTAATAAGCGCTTTATTTCTGCTGGTTTTCTTTTTGAAAGAAAAAGTCTATTGTTTCAGCCCCTCGGCCTTCAACTGATGCGGAAAAGAGTAAGCCGGTTTTTAATTTCCAAAAAGTCACAGAAGATGAGGTCTAATCTGCTATAGATTCTAAGAAATCTTTAGGCGCTGATAATCTGGATCCACGTTTACTCAAGTGTGCGGCACCTATCATTGCAAGGGCAGTGACCCATATTTTTTATCAAACATTAGTCATAGGAAAGATTCCTAAAGCTTGGAAAACAGCTTTTGTTTTACTTCTCTTCAAGGGAAGTGATGGTAGTGAATTTGATAATTATCGGCTCATCTCTAAGCTCTCCTGTTTGGCTAAGATTCTAGAGTCATTGGTCTGTAGGCAACTACAATCATTTTTAACTGTTAACAATACTCTTTCTAGCAATCAATCTGGCTTCAGACAGTACCACTACGGCTACGGTACGTGTTGTAAAGATATGACTAATACCATAGATAATAGAAAGTACTGTGCCACCTTTTTTATATATTTGTCTAAGGCTTTTGACACTGTAGACCATGCAATGCTTTTGGGTAAGCTGTCGTTAATAGGACTGGGATCGGACGCCTGTCATTGGTTTCATGACTATCTAAAGGATAGAAGTGCGGCTGTTAGAGTCGACGGCATCCAGTCGGAGTCATTGGAGTTGGTTAAAGTGGTCCCACAAGGTTCTATTCTTGGTCCATTACTGTTTACTCTCTTCATAAACAATATCGGTGATGAGATAAGAACGTGTAAAATGAATCTATGTCCTGATTACACTGTCATGTACTCACTCTATTCTATTGCTTCAACAGCTGACCAAGCATTATCACAATTGGAGACAGATTTTAAGATATTACAAAGGTATTTTATAAAGCTTGTTTTAAATGCAAAGAAAACACATTTAATGATGTGGGTTGGACTTCGCTGCCCATGAGACGAGAACAACATGCTCTCCTGTTTGTCTATAAAGCACTTCTGAATAAACGTCCTTCTTATTATCATCACTCATCAACATTAGAACTAGAATTCCTAAAACCAGATCTCAAGCATGGATTACACTTGAGGCCCATGCGATCTCCACAGAGTTGGGTATGGCTGCCTTTTCCTGTTACTCTCCTTACTTATGGAATAGCCTGCAGACCAAACTTAAACTTGAGACTTGTCCCCCTTGTCCCATTTTAAACATTTATTGAAGGATTTTTATTGTTGTATTGCTTGTAACTGCTTCGGGTAATGCAAGTTCTTGTGCTGTTAGGAGAAAACCTATGTGTAAATGTAACAATCTGCTGCTGTCTTTTTATAGCACTGATTGAACAGCACTGTGATTGTTTTGTTTGTCTTGTGTAGTTTCTTAATCATTGTGCCTAAACTGTATGTGTACACATGTATACGCAGGGCCCAGCTGTAAAAGAGACCTTGGTCTCAGTCTGTGTTCCTTGTTGAAATAAAGTTAGAATAATAAAAGGGCCACATTTTTCAATTTTTCCACATTGTGCAAAGAAAGAAGAAGAAATGTCTCTGATTAGAGCTACTCTGCATTGTTCAGAACTGTCTGTTTTGCTGACACTGATTTATTCATATTATTAGACAAAATTATGACTATGCAATCTACTCATCACATTAGAAACAGTAGCATATTTTACATTAATCTGCAAACGCGATGATAGATGCATGCAATACCTTATTATAAAGGTGCAATTTTATGGTAAATAAATTGCTTCCCCAAACTTGAAACTCACAAGCCTATGGATGTCAGCATTTGAAGTCGGCCTTGCTGTGACATGATAGCTATATAACCCATCAATTTCACATGCACTGTATGTAAATTTGTCAAGTTATGATGAGGATGAGTAGTGGTTGACATTGTATATGCTGTTCCACAGACCTTCAAACCAAATATTGTGACGATATTTAATGTCTGGGGTCTTTAAAAAAATGTGGGTGTAAGAATGCAGTGAATGAGCTTCAACTTCCAACTTCCAACTCCGTCCTCCACACACACTAACTTTGCTGTTCACCGTTTTCACAAGAATGTACACAATAAGCTTGAAGTAAGTGATGTCTTGGACGTCCTCATGGGAATTGATGTAATTGTCATGTTATAACATGAGAATCCATCAGTAAGTCATATCATGTGATGAGCTCAAATATCCAAATGTAAATAGGGGTATATGGGTACAAAATGGTGTCCTTTTAAGGCATACCCCCCCCCCCCCCCCAGGTTTAGCCTGCCATGATTTGTAAGGGCCAGACCTTCATTAAAATTCTCCCATAGTAAAGCATAGATTTTTCCTCTATCTCCAGGCAGATCCCACAGAATGTACTGTATCTGTGGCTGGACTCACTTCATCTCAGCTTGAAACAGCTGAATAGCTAATAGCAGTGGAAGGAACCATGGGAAATGTGCATGATCAGCTTGGCTGTGCTTTTGCTGGCTGGCTGTGTGAATTAAAGATTTCAATCTAGCTGAACGATACGTTAGATTAAAGAAGGGTTCTCTGGTTTTGTGTGTGTGTGTGTGTGTGTGTGTGTGTGTGTGTGTGTGTGTGTGTGTGTGCGTGCGTGTGTGTGTGTGTGTGTGTGTGTGTGTGTGTGTGTGTGTGTGTACTACAGTATTTTAGATTTCATCATCAATGACACCTCAGTTGGCCATTCTTCGCCACTTGCTTATTTTTACATTCTTACATGACCTTTACCCTCCTAATGTAGTTCCTCGACATAGCTGTTCGATATAAGCTAAACTAACATACATTTTTGCCAAGCGGGTGAATGTTCTGAAGATTTTTTGTACAGCTAGGGGAAATGTATGGGAATCATATGTGATAAACTATGCTCTCTACCTCCTGCCATAAGCTTGATGGCTTATTATACTGTAACTCTCTGCCTGCTTAATGGTCTGTCTGGTGCTCCCAGCGCTGAGTCACTGCTGTAATGAGGGGTAGCGCTGTTCAGACAACCTCCCCCCAGCTCTGCCATCTAAAGTGATCAGACTGCAAGGGAAAAGGGAGGATGGAAAAGTTGGACAAGGAAAAGGGAGGATGGAACATTTGGTCAGAACTTCTTGCGACACTAAACTTTTGTGACTGACACCAACTCCTTGTGATGCTGAGGCTGTCCTAATAAGGACAATGTACAGGGGGAAAGGATGGAGAGATTGGACAGGGGAGAAGGGAGGGTGGAGAAAATAGTATAGAACGGTTGGACAGGGGAGGATGGAGAGATTGGACAGGTGTTTGGGAAAATGGAGATAGGGAAGACTATCTGAGTGGGGTCTCAATATATGGGACAGAGGGATCAATGAGTCTGTATCTTGATCAATGAGTCTGGACCTAAACTATAAAGAGAAGGGTTTGACTCCACACAATGCAGTAGACTGTCATGCATCGAGCACCCAAAACACAAGCAGGTCCTAAAACAAGTCCTCAGATATGACTTTATCAGAGCTTACCATCAGGGTTGGGGTCTAGTCCTTTTCAAGTCAGTCAAAACTGAAATTCTCCTATTTTCCTCAATGCTTCTCTGAGAAGAAATTGGAATTGAAATTTAAATGTACTTGCTTAAAATGGAATTGACCGCAAACAAGATGGTTACAGAGATGATGATACCGTCCAACGTGTAATCCCATCTAATCTTATCCAACTCAATCTCTCTCTCTCTCATCCTTAATGAACAGGAAGCCATAGGTTTATGTTACTACCGATCATCTCCTCCATTCTCCACCTTAGTCATTATGGCTGAAGGAGCCAGATCACTATGTATCATGATGCTTAAACTATCTTCAGAGGGCATTGATGTTTTGCGAGACAAAGGCCTAATAAAGCAGGTGCTTGTCAGTTCGGGTTTATCAAGGCAGAGGGCTGTGGGGAGAGGCATGTGGGCTGGCTGAGTTCAGGTCAGTGACTTGGCACCAAGGCCATGAGCACCTCAGCCCTCCTGTCAGCCTCTGGTCAGTCATGATACATTTACCCTGGAGAGGAATAGAGAGAGGGAGGTAGAGAGGGAGAGATGCAAGATTAAAATCACCTTGCCCGCTGTATATTACTGCTGTTCATCACAGCATTATGAAGTCAGAAAACACCAAAACACATTGCAACATACAATATCCCATCTTAGCTTTAGAAGAGCTTACCCAACTTTGATACGCAGTGGATGGATGATTAGATTTTTGGGTCAGCCTCAACCAGGTATGAGTTGTATTTGGGCAATCTAACACCAATACGTGCGTGTGCATGTGTGCATACCTGCCAGCCTGTCACGTGTGCGTGTGTGTGTGTGTGTGTGTGTGTGTGTGTGTGTGTGTGTGTGTGTGTGTGTGTGTGTGTGTGTGTGTGTGTGTGTGTGTGTGTGTGTGTGTGTGTGTGTGTGTGTGTGTGTGTGTGTGTGTGTGTGTGTGTGTGTGTGTGTCTCTGTATGTGTACACACATGTGCATGTGTGTATGTGCGCACATGCTTTAGTGTGTGGGAAAGCCTTAGGGATTCAGTGCAGCACCTGGCTCTCTTCCAGGCCAGGCTCTGATGTCCTAATGGATAATTGCTGAGTGGTTTATTGCAGAGACAGCGCTAGCCCCACCCATCTTGTAGGAATGGAACAAGAAACATCAGCAAGCCTATAAACTGGTATCAGGCTTAAGTTCGCAGATAGAAAGACATTTGATCATTTAGAGGAGATTTTCACCGATTTTGTGCTTTTTCCTACGCCAGGCTTTGGGTGCACCCTTGGAAGAAAATAACAATGTTTTCTCTCTTCAGATAAGACCGACAATACCAAGTAAATAATAAAGTGCTATCAACAAGATTTCTTGGCCGAGATAAAAACCTGTTACGTCTCATAAACTCTCACAGCCCCTATATTTATCATTGGCAATTACAATGCCTTGAACAAGATTCCTCTCAGAGGGTAGGCTCGTCTGGTTATCAAGAGGGTGAGCACAATGTCTGGTGATCTTTTGTCTAGAATATATGAAACGTGTCAGCTTACAGATGGAGAAAAATATATATTTTTAATGAATGTGCACAGACAATGTCCCCTGCTTTGTTTTGATGATGCAGTCAGACTCTGAAACAGACGTGCAGAGCAGTAGAGTGCGTTGTGCACAGTGCTTCAGATGCTCTGCTGATAGAGGCAGTACCAATTATAGCCCAACCACCTCACATCTCTTATCCTTCTATGATGTCAAGCTCCTTTCTGTCTCGCAATCATCGGCTGATCCAGTCCCCCATCCTCCCCCCTCAAACACACACACACACACACACACACACACACACACACACACACACACACACACACACACACACACACACACACACACACACACATAGCCCCGGAACTGTGAGTGCAGAGGTGTACACCCAGATGAGTTTCCCCCTCTGGAGCTAATTAATGCAGAGAGTGCCTGTACCTGACAGCCCCATACTGGATTGATCACACTACATATTGCAGCTGATTTGTGCATGGTTGGTATTTACAGTGCTATTCCTTTCCTAGAGCTGAATGTATGGATTGAGACACTTTTCAGCATACAACAGTGTATTTCAAACCATGGCCGTAGGGTTGTCAAACAAAACATACAGTGGGGCAAAAAAGTATTTAGTCAGCCACCAATTGTGCAAGTTCTCCCACTTAAAAAGATGAGAGAGGCCTGTAATTTTTTTTTCTCATTTTGTCTGTCATAGTTAAAGTGTACCTATGATGAAAATTACAGGCCTCTCTCATCTTTTTAAGTAGGAGAACTTGCACAATTGGTGGCTGACTAAATACTTTTTTGCCCCACTGTAAACACACAATTGCTGGTTGAATCAGCAGATGTTCAATCAGTGCTATATACCTAAGGAACAAAAGTATTAATAAAAGCACTATAAACAGTCTCTTATTGTGAAAAAATATGATCTGAAATAATACGTTTCAAGTAAAGAGTACATGCTTGACCCAGCTGGAATGAGCGTATTCCTTCATATCCATTTGCTGAATTGCTTGGGGTATTGTTCATGCTGTCAAACCTTCACACGCTCAGCTCTCCCAAGATGCAATTGTGTGGGCTTGAAATTGTTCATGTACACAGAGCACTCCCTTTCTCACTGTCAGAAGGGTGGATATCAGGAAACTGGAAATAGCTTTTCCAGTGATCAGCTTGGCACCCAAAGTCTATCAATTGAGCCATATCACTTTGTACTTGCTGGAATGTTTCTAAATAATGTGTCTTATGTTCTTCCATCTTGGGAGAGAGAGGAAAAGCAATCCAGAAATCCTCCTGCAGTTGATCGTTTTTTTGGGCGCAACATTGTTCTCTCCCCCTCTTTCCTGGGATAGAGGGAGCTGTTATGGACCGCTTAAGCAGAACTAAGAGTGGTGCCATATGGGGACTGTGTTTAATAACAGCATGTTTCAGGGTCTTTCTCTGCATTCCCTTGCTCAAATGACAAATGAGTGTATGAGGGAAAGAGAAGGCCACAGTGGGTATTGATTTATTTTGTGATGCCAATTAATTTTGCCACAACTGGCCATAGATTGGATATTGTCTCAGGGTGTTGGGTTTCCTTTAAGAGTCACCGTTTGTCATTTGGTCTTCACGTCCTTTTTAAGTGCTTTTACAGATGGTTTTATGCCAGCCATTTCTTTAGGCCCCCACCAGCCAGACACCTAGTTAATGCAGCCTTGTTAGTTGTACTTATACATAGGTACTGTACATAGCATTAAGATCATTGTTAGAACCATCATGCCATTTTTAAATGGAGTTGTTTCCAAAGGTCTAGTGTTCCAAACCATTCGCGAAGCTGCCAATCACAAAGAATGTTTATACCTTGATTTTTTTTGTATCAATCATTGCAGAGAAGCACATTAAGTGAAGCAATGACAAAGAAACCTTAATAGCAGACTTGACTTTTTTATAGAAATGCCTAGTTTTTTTTTTTTTTTACTGTGGTGAATATCTACATGTACAGCAGTAACAGTAGCAGTTTCAAGATGAATATCAGTTGCCTAAATAACACAAGCACCTTAAAGTTGTTCAAATCTGCAATTTTTTTATAAACTGTTTGCTGGTGTGGTATCGAACATATGTTCTCCCTTTGGCATGGGTTGTGTTCATGGTACAGTATGTTAAGCAATAAAGCATGAGACCCCGTGGATCATTGTGAATAACCCATGACAAAAAGGTTGTTTTTATGTACGAGAAGTGGAGTGTTGGGAAACAGCCCTTATTAACAGTGCCTTTTGATTTTATAAAACACTTACCGACATATATATTTTTTTAAAGAAGAACATGTTTTCATTAAAAACAGTTTAATGAGTAATCCTAGTCATTTGTTCTATATCTGAGGTTGCAAGCCAAAAGCACTGGTTATTCATTCTATTGGCAAGGTATTTGTATTTATTAAGGATTCCCATTAGCTGCTGCCAAGGCAATAGCAACTCTTCCTGGGGTCCAGCAACATGAAGGCAGTTATATACAATGAAAAATATTACATGACATTATATTTCATAACAATTTTCACAACACATTAAGTGTGTGCGCTCAGGCCACTACTCTACTACCACACATATTCCAATGTGCATGTGTGTGTAGAGTGCTGGTTGAATCAGCAGATGTTCAATCTGATTCTACTGCTTGCATCAGTTACCTGATGTGGAATATAGTTCCATTTAGCCATGTGCACCTCCCATAGTCTTTTCTTTACTTGCGGATTGTGAGGAGACCTCTGGTGGTATGTCTTGTGGGTGTCCGAGCTGTGTGTTATTAGCTTATTTTACCTTTATTTAACTAGGCAAGTCAGTTAAGAACAAATTCTTATTTTCAATGACGGCCTAGGAACAGTGGGTTAACTGCCTGTTCAGGGGCAGAATGACAGATTTGTACTTTGTCAGCTCGGGGATTTGAACTTGCAACCTTCCGGTTACTAGTCCGACGCTCTAACTAGGCTACCCTGCCGGCCCACTTCTTACAAAAACAAGTAGTGAATGAAGGCAATCATGAGAGAGTGACATGCATATTATTAATGTTAGCTATCCGTGCACATTTAAAGGCCAGCCGTGCTGCTCTGTTCTGAGCCAATTGCAAAGTTCCTAAGTCCCTCTTTGTGGCACCTGACCAAACGACTGGAAAGTAGTCTAGGTGCGACAAAACTAGGGCCTGTAGGACCGGCCTTGTTGATAGTGTTGTTAGAAGGCAGAGCAGGACTTTTTAATAGACAGTCTTCTCCCCATTTTAGCTACTGTTCTATCAACATGTTTGACCATGACAGTTTATAATCCATAGTTATTCCAAGCAGTTTAGTCAGCTCAACCTGCTGAATTTCCACATCATTCATTACAAGATTCAGTTGAGGTGTAGGGTTTAGTGAATGATTTGTCCCAAATACAATGCTTTTAGTTGTTGAAATATTTAGAACTAACTTACTTCTTGCTACCCATTCTGAAACTGACTGCAACTCTTTGTTAAGTGTTGCAGTGATTTCACTTGCTGTAGTAGCTGACGTGCTGAGTCATCTCTCAGCCAATCATCAGTCATTTGTGTAAGGTACATGTTGAATGCCCTTCCCTGTAAGTGTGCTGAAAGTCTGTTTATTGTCAAATTGCATTGTATCTGGTCAAACACAATTATTTCCAAAAGTTTACTAAGGGTTGGTTTTAGGCTGATTGGTCAGTTATGTAACGTGTACGCTGGGAGTCGGGAAGCAAGTTCAGGGAGTGTATTTAATAACTAAATGAACATAGAACAAAACAAGAAACACGGGTAGCGTACAGACATGAACACTGGAACAGAAACAATAAACAATATCGCCTGGGGAAGGAACCAAAGGGAGTTACAGATATAGGGAAGGTAATCAAGAAGGTGAAGTCCAGGTGAGTCTGAGGAGGTGCTGGTGCACATAACGATGATGACAGGTGTGCGTAATAAAGAGCAGCCTGGTACCCCCTTCCTGATGCACGTCTCCAGCCGCAGGATGCCACCAAAGGAACCAGGAGCGGACCGGTCGCCTCTGTTGAGACGTGGGAGCCTGACGAGCCGGCTGAGGCACTGGAACCTGACGAACCGGATGAGGCGCGGGAGCCTGACCAGCCGGCTGAGGCATGGAACTGTTAACAGGCGTTACCCATGGATAATCGTGAATAACTAACGGATATCAACCAATCAGCGTCCAGGATCAGACTTGACCATTAAAACATTCCTTGAGCACTACAGTATATTGTATTAATCAAGCGCTATTTGCATGTGAAAATGGGAATGCATTAGCATCATTGTTTACATGTAGTTGATCGGTCATGATGGTAGCCTATGCAGATCTTGCAAACCATGAGACTAATCCTAACTTTAAATAGCATTTAAGAGATTTGCATGCCACTTTATGCTGGCCATACATTACATGATTTTAAACGGCGACTTTGCCATGATTTGGGATCCATCGCAAATCCTATCATCGTAGGCTCCGACCAAAACGTTGCTGATCGCATTAAGTGAGCGATTGAAAGACGTGCGATTATGGGTCTTGCACTCTACCGATCCGCATCCTAAATCCAGATAATTTGTCTGACATTTTTGGTCATAACTTGTGTAGTGAGGGGGTGCTACGATGCAAATTGCAACTTGTTCTCCATTGCTTGGCTGCAGTCACAGAATAGGAGGCGGGCTACGACATATCTGGTAGTCGCAGGACATGGAGGGGTCTAGACAGGTCGCAACGTGACCAAACTCGTGTAATGTGAACACACCGGTCGCAGACTTCAGGATGACAAGATTATGCAAACAAATGTGCATAATGTAAGTGTTCCAACGATTAAAATATTTTTATCGTTGTCTGATGTATGCCTAGCTTTAGTTGTGCATACAGATCGCAAGTGGGGAATGCGTCCTCATAGAGGTGAATTCTCGTTCCTTGTCTATGCCTAATTACTGTACCTTAATGATGTAAACATATTTTGAGCAGTTTGTATCAGTGGAATTAGTCAAGTGTCTTCATAAGCTTTATTTGGCAGTCATCAATAAATAACTAGAATAACAGAGACCACTGTGACTCATTGCAATTATCCATAATGAACCTCCTTTTTGGTTAATGTAAGCACATTTCAGAGCACTTCCCCCAATCTGGGTATAATTAACACTTCTAAATTTGGTACCCTTATAGAGTCAGGGATTCTGTAGAATCAATGAATGTTTCATCCTTCATTAGCTGCCGTTACATAAGATTAATTCTCAAGTTCCCCCACAGAGGCAACCTATGCATCCTTTTCATCTTCCAATCCTTTGAATGCTGAATGAGAAATAATGAAATGGCTCTTGAAATGTCCTGGTTAAGCCGATCACAATGTCTGGAATATTTATTTTCTATCACGCTGAAAGATGTTGTTGTTGATGATGGTGGATTTCACTGTGTCAATTTTTATTATGAATGACATGCACAGTGCATAATACAGTATGTTTTCCAGTGAAATAAATATTTATTATAGTGTATGACACTACCATAGCATGATTTGAAGAAAAAAGACAGGATGCTTCCAAGCACTTAAAAACTGTAAAAACAGTAGCCTACCTAAATATGAAGTACAAACATACACATGGTAATCAGGAAGTATTAATAAAATATGTGCCAGACAGCAGTGTAAACATAAACACAGCCAGAGGGAGAGATGGAGGGTCAGATAAGATATCAGGTGCTTAGAACTAGCACAAGAATTTTGTGCACAAGGTTTTATGATTTACATCACAGGTTTTTAGTCTTTTAGGAGTCACTCTTGTTAGTGCAGACAGGGCACAAAATATAATAGGCTTTATTAGCTGCTTGTCATGTGCATAAATACCCTAATAATTTGATTTCCTACTCATCTCATTTACCTTCTACCTATCTATAAAACATCAGAGTTCCTTATCTTTCACAAGCTTCTGTAATCAGACACGTAATGCTGCATATTTTACCATCAGCTTGGTGAGCTTCAATCCAATGGGTCAGTGATCCAGATCCTAGAGGCAAATCACAGCCCAGGCCCCTGCTGCCATCCCTGGGGCTGTGTGGCTGGCTACAGGGCCCCATGTGCTGGCAATGGAGCCCAGCTGTCCCTGGTGGTGTCCTGAGCAGATGTGTCCCCTATGCCTGCCTTCCTCGCTCCACTGCCTTTGGGCTTCATCATTCACACAAAGAGTCCCTGCTGCTAATGTCACCTGACAGGGTCCTGATCACTGTACACATTTCTATTTTATTTATTTAACTTTTATTTAACTAGGCAAGTCAGTTAAGAACAAATTCTTATTTACAATGAAGGCCTACCCCGGCCAAACCCGGATGACTGTGCAGCACTTTAAGATATCAGCTGATGTACGAAGGGCTATATAAATACATTTGATTTGATTTGATTTGATGATGCAGGCCCATTGTGCGCCACACTATGGGACTCCCAATCACGGCCGGTTATTATTCAGCTTGGAATCGAACCAGGGTCTGTGGTGATGCTTCTAGCACTGAGATGCAGTGCCTCAAACCGCTGTGCCACTCAGTCTAAGGCACTGGACCCTTAAAAGAAATACCGCCATGCCCTCAGATGAACCATCAAACAAGCAAAGCGTCAATACAGGAATAAGATTGAATCCTACTACGCTCGTCATATGTCGCAGGGCTTGAAACCTATTACGGACTGCAAAGGGAAACCCAGAAGCGAGCCTACCAGCGAGCCTATCTTTTATGCTCGCTACGAGGCAAGCAACACTAAAGCATGCACAAGAGCACCAGCTGTTCTGGATGACAGTGTGATAATGCTCTCGGTAGCCGATGTGAACAAAACCTTATAACAGGTCAACATTCACAAAGCCGCTGGACCAAACGGATTACCAGGACATGTACTCAAAGCATGCGTGGACAAACTGTCAGGTGTCTTCACTGATATTTTCTGTAATACCTACATGTTTCAAGCAGACCACCATAGTCCCTGTGCCCAAGGAAGCAAATGTAACCTGCCTAAATGATTACCGCCCTGTGGCACTCATGTCGGTAGCCATGAAGTGCTTTGTAAGGCTGGTTATGGGTCACATCAACAGCATCCTCCCGGACACCCTAGACCCACTCCAATTCGCATACCTCCCCAACAGATCCACAGATGATGCAACCTCAATCGCTCTCCACACCTATGTGAGAATGCTGTTCATCAACAGTGTTCAACACCATAGTGCTCATCACTAAGCTAAGGACTCTGGGACTAAACACCTCCCTCTGCAACTGGATCCTGGACTTCCTGATGGGCCACCCCCAGGTGGTGAGAGTAGGCAACAACACCATGCTGATCCCCTCAGGGGTGTGTACTTAGTCCCCTCCTGTATTCCCTGTTCACCCACAACTGCTTGGCCAACACCATCATTAAGTTTGCTGAAGAAACCACAGTGGTGGGCCTGATCACCGATAACGAGGAGAAAGCCTATAGGGAGGAGGTCAAAGAACTGACAGTGTGGTGTCAGGACAACAACGACTCCCTCAATGTGAGCAAGACAAAGGAGCTGATTGTGGACTACAGGAAAAGGCTGGCCGAACAGGCCCCCATTAACATTGACGGGTCTGTAGTGGAGCGGGTCGAGAGTTTCAAGTTCCTTGGTGTCCACAACACCAACAAACTATCATGGTCCAAACATACCAAGACAGGCGTGAAGAGGGCACGACAAAACCTTTTCCCCTTTCAGGAGACTGAAAAGATTTGGCACGGGCCCCCAGATCCTCAAAAGGTTCTACAGCTGCACCATAGAGAGCATCCTAACTGGTTGCATCACCGCCTGGTATGGCAACTGCTCGGCATCTGACCGTAAGGCGCTACGGAGTGCGTACGGCCCAGTACATCCCTGGGCCAAGCTTCCTGCGATCCAGGACCTACATAATAGCTTGTGTCAGAGGAAACCGATAAAATTGTCAGAGACTCCAGTCACCCTATAGACTGTTTTCTCTGCTACCGCACGGCAAGCTGTACCAGAGCGCCAAGTCTAGGATCAAAAGGCTCCTCAACAGCTTCTACCCCCAAGCCATTAGACTACTGAAAGATTCATTAAAATCGCCACTAGATAATTTACATTGACACCCACCCTCTTGTACACTGCTGCTACTCGCTCTTTGTTTGTTACCTATGCATAGTCACTTCACCCCACCTACATGTACAGATTACCTCAACTAGCCTGTATCCCTACACACTGACTCGGTACCGGTGCCCGCTCTATATAGCCTCGTTATTGTTATTTTTATTGTGTTACTTTTTATTATTACTTTTTATTTCAGCCTACTTAGTAAATATGTTCTTCTTCTTGAACTGCACTTTTGGTTAAGGGCTTGTAAGTAAGCATTTGACAGTAAAGTCTACACTTTGTAAAGTCTTTAAAGTTTGATTTGATTTGCCCATGCAAACAACTGCTGTTGGGGCCAACCAGTCATGTCCTATTGGCCAGATATTCCCTTTGATGTGGGGATAAAAAAAGTCTGTAACCATAATTGAACTTCCACAAGGGGTGTTCAATCTGGACGAAAGGGGTGCTAATAAATGCCATTTTCATTGTAATGGATTATAAGAAAGCATTTGAGGACCGTCCCAGTGTCTCTTCGGGTGTGTGTGCCAGAAGGCAGGTTGTTCTTTCACATTGGTTTTGTTTGTAATTATAGTGTGGACATTATTTTTAATGACCCATAACTGCAGGTGTGAGTGAGATCATCTCCCGCAGACATCCTCAGATGTCTCTGTAGCTCGTTAAAGGTTTCTACAGAAGCCTGTCTGCCCTGGGCTTCAATGAGGTATGCTACATGGCTGTATCCATCTTACTTTATGTCCAACAAACTCACCTGTATGTCTTTCTTGCCTCAGATGTCCAATTTTGACTTCAATTATGTCCCTTGACTAGTCAACATTATGACATTTAAAGACATAAAGAGCAGATTCGGTGTGACCGGATCTAGATCAGCGATCTCTGTAAAGATATATTCCAAAGGTTTGGAGTTCAGTATTCCTTCCACTTCTGTCAGGACGGTCCACAAGGTGGTTTCAGTGACAGTTTGGTCTCACAGGACGACATGTATGGCCGTATTCATCGATTTCATCTTTCGCTCAGAGTTCCAATGCGGCAATTGTTTGCTTGCAGAGGATTATAGGCTTGAAGTGGCTTCCATGATAACGCAGGTTGCCAGCCTATGTATGAAACTCGTGAAAATGCAGACTCAACCCTCTGTCCCTGCTCTTTATCAAGTGGGTCTTCTCCATCTGTCAGAGGCCTGCACCATCCTGTGAAGCGTGGGAGTGGCCTCATTTCCTAGGTCTTCTCGCCACCTGTGACTTTGGGCAGCTCCATGGTAAGAAATGTGACTGTACTTGGTGCAAAAAATTGTTTTATCCTGGAGCTTGAGTAAATTACATTACTAAGCTGTACTTGAACGTACTACACCAGGAAATGGACATCAATTCCCATGTGGGATTTAATGACACTATGAAGGGCAGCTCTGAACTGTTGAAACTGTGTTTCAAGGAGCTTATTGACTCTCCGCTAGGCACTAATAAAATACCCATCAGATCTGGTCCTGTGTCCTTCCTGAATCATGGCATTGAAAGCTTTAGCAGGATTCTTTCTTTTCACAACTGGCTACGTGATTATTGCAGCTCAATGGGTGTAACTTTTGGAAACAAAACACATTTTATCAAATCATTTGGGTATCTGGATCCTTTCAAAGCATAATAAGAATGCCTTGAGAAAATGACTTATCAATGACCTAAGCCTAGCTCAATTAATCCCGACCATTGTGTCACTGAGTCATCATAAGGCTTCAACAAATGTATATTTTACCAGGGGCATTGATAGACACAATGTAAGTAATCTAATGTACAGTTGAAGTCGGAAGTTAACATACACCTTAGCCAGATACATTTAAACTCAGTTTTTCACCATTCCTGACATTTAATCCGAGTAAAAATTAGGATCAGTTAGGATCACCACTTCATTTTAAGAATGTGAAATATCAGAATAATAGTAGAGAGAATAATTTATTTCAACTTTTATTTCTTTCATCACATTTCTCAGTGGGTCAGAAGTTTACATACACTCAATTAGTATTTGATAGCATTGCCTTTGAATTGTTTAACTTGGGTCAAACGTTTTGGGTAGCCTTCCACAAGCTTCCCACAATAAGTTGAGTGAATTTTGGCCCATTCCTCCTGACAGAGCTGGTTTGTAGGCGTCCTTGCTCGCGCACACTTTTTCAGTTCTGCCCACACATTTTCTATGGGAGTGAGGTCAGGGCTTTGTGATGGCCACTCCAATACCTTAACTTTGTTGTCCTTAAGCCATTTTGCCACATCTTTGAAAGTATGCTTGGGGTCATTGTCCATCTATAAAATGTGCCATTATATCTGCCATCTGGGTCTTGTTTTAATAATAGAGAAATCCGACCTTCCTGCTGAGTACCTGACAGACTACCATTTCTATAGGAGTAGTTAAAACAATCTAACAGTGGAGCTTTTAGTATATAAAAAAATACTTGATATACCTCGGTATGCCATCAAGCCCTGGAGTTTTTCCAGACTGAAAGGATTTAATAGCCTCAAAGTTATTCCTCTGTAATTTGGCCTTCGCCCTGATTTTTCTGTACATTTGTTAATTTTCCATATCTATTCATTATGGCCATTGAAATGCTAGCTATTAAAATCAGTTCCAATAACAACATTAGAGGATTAGAAGTCCAAGGCTTGAAAAAAAGGTGTCCATGTATGCCGATGACTCAAGTTTCATGTTAAGTCTGCAAGCTAGATCCCTGCAATGTCTCATTAACTTCTTGTGGGACGGTAGCGTCCCATCTGGCCAACATCCAGTGAAATTGCAGAGTGCGAAATTCAAAATGACCAAATTCAAATATTTAACTTTCTTGAAAATATATGTGTTATATATAAAAAATAAAGCTTAACTTCTTGTTAATCCAGCCACTGTGTCAGATTTCAAATAGGCTTTACGGCGAATGCAAACAATGTGATTATCTGAGGACAGCGCCCCGCATACAAACACATGAAATATTTCAACCAGGCAGGTGAGCCACAAAAGTCAGAAATAGCGATATAATTCATGCCTTACCTTTGAAGATCTTCTGCTGGCACTCCAAAATGTCCCAGAAACATCACAACTGGTCCTTTTGTTTGATAAATTCCTTTTTCATGTCCCAAAAATATCAATTTATTTGGTAGATTAGATTCAGAAATACACCGGTTTCAACTCGCCCAACATGCCTAATAAGTTACCTGTAAACTTGGTCCAAACATTTCAAACAACGTACCTAATCCAACCTCCGTTACCCTAAAACTTAAATAATCTATAAAATTGAAGTCGGAATAAACTGTTTCCAATACCGGATAAAAAAAATGTGAGGAGCGCTCCAGTTCACGCGCATCAAAACAGTAGTCCACCTGGAGTGACACTTACAATGAATAGCACTACTTCTTCATTTCTCAAAAGAAAAACATCAAACAATTTCTAAAGGCTGTTGACATCTAGTGGAAGCCATAGGAACTGCAACCAGGTTCCTAATAATAAGGGTATCACATAGAAAACAAATGGAAAATCCAATGACCTCAATTTTTTTCCCTGGATGGTTTGTCCTCAGGGTTTCACGTGCCATATCAGTTCTGTTATATTCACAGACATTATACAGTTTTAGAAACTTTTGAGTGTTTTCTATCCAACTCTACCAATTATATGTGTATCCTAGCTTCTGGGCCTGAGTAACAGGCAGTTTACTTTGGGCACGCTTTTCATCCGGAGGTGAAAATACTGCCCCCTACCCAAGAGAGGTTAAAGATAACTTTTCTGTACTCTCTGGACTAAAACCTAATTATGATACGTGTACAATATTACGTATTGGATCCTTAAAAAATACAACCTTTACATTACCTTGTAGCTTATAAAATGGGCTAAAAAAATTATAAAATGGGCTGATGGTGAAGGAGACCTACTCGGTATTCATATCACAAAAAATATAAATAAGCTCCCCACAATGAATTTCAATAGAAAACGTGTAAAAAATAAACAAGATCCTGCAACCATGGAGAGGTAAATACCTGTCTACTTCTGGAAAAATGGTCCTGTGTCAACAATCTCCCAAAGGAGAAGTGGGTGTGGAGTCAGGAGCAGGAGAGAGCAATTTACTGTCCAAAGAACAGGACTTCAACAAAGAACAGGACTCCTGTCCAAAGAACAGGAAACAGGACTACAACAGTAGCCTCAAAACCACCGAACACCGTCCAGGAAAAAAAAAACCTGTTCAACAAAACACCAGAAAACTCAATCCAAACTAATTGACAGCAAACGTAACAATCCCGCACAAAACCCAGAGGGTATGGCGAGATAAAATACCCCTCCTAATTACCCTAAATTGAACACAGATGAAAGACAAGACAGACATAACCAAATGAAAAGGAATAAGGATCGGTGGCATCTAGTAGACCGGCGACGACGACACCCTGACTTCTTAGGGCTGAAATCCTGTTAATGGGATGATATGACAACAGCCAGTGAAAGTGCAGGGCGCCAAATTCAAAACAACAGAAATCTCATAACTAAAATTCCTCAAACATACATGTATCTCATACCATTTTAAATGTAATCTTGTTGTTAATCCCCCCCACCGTGTCCGATTTTAAATATTCTTTGCAGCAAAAGCACCACAAATGGTTATGTTAGGTCAGCACCAAGCCACAGAAAAACACTGCCATTTCTCCAGCCAAATATTTTCCAGCCAGAGTCAAATAGAGATAAAATGAATCACTAACCTTTGATGATCTACATCAGATGACACTCATAGGACTTCATGTTACACAATACATGTATGTTTTGTTTGATAAAGTTCATATTTATATCAAAATCTGAGTTTACATTGGCGCATTACGTTCACTGGTTCCAAAAACATCCAGTGATTTTGCATAGCCACATCGATTCAACAGAAATACTCATCATAAATGGAGATGATAACACAAGTTATACACATGGAATTATAGATAT